>NC_092147.1:64379558-64474558 GCF_045791955.1 Oncorhynchus clarkii lewisi
AAGTGCGATGTTTCACAATGCTGTCCATCAAGACTCATTTGAAGTATCTGGCACTCTAATGATCCTGATCAATGAATTCGCCTGGCTCAGAGAAGTTGTCAGTCTCATCACGTTCATATGCATGGCACGGTAGAGAACACAATAGAACAACTGCTGAGGAGTATTTTCTGTCTGTAATGAAGCCCTTTTAATAAAGCCTGTGCTTCTACACCTGCATTGCTTGCTGTTTGGGGTTTTAGGCTGGGTTTCTGTACAGCACTTTGAGATATCAGCTGATGTACGAAGGGCTATATAAATAAATTTGATTTGATTTTGATTTGACTTTTGTGGGGAAAAACTCATTCTGATTGTCTGGGCCTGGTTCCCCAGTGGGTGGGCCTATGCCCCTCCCAGGACAGCCCCTGCCCAGTCATGTCAAATCCATAGATTAGGGACAAATGAATTGATTTCAATTGACTGATTTCCTTATATGAACTGTAACTCAGCAAAATCTTTGAAATTGTTCATTGTATTAACTCAGTCGGGGTCTCAACTTAATGTTGAGACTTCGAATAGTAGAATACACAAGGTGCAATTTCGAAATTTGGTTGAGCATTAGCAGTTTTTCTCTCTCAATCAATTAGCCCATTTCAACAACAAAAATAAACAAATATTGGTCAATTAGTCCAGCTATCTAAACTTGCAGTAATCATGGTCTCATTACAGACTGGGGGGCCCCCATTAATTGTGTTAGTCACTCTCACTCAGATATTATATGCAAAACTACAAAAATCTCTCTCCAACCTATGGCAAGATGTGTAGAACTGCAGAAAATGTACTGTAGAACTGTTAACTTGTCTCTAGACCCATGGCAAAATGAGTAGAATTGTATGAAATTAGTTATACACATGCTAATTCTTCTCTCTTCCCATGGCAAAATGTGTAGAATTGCATGAAATTAGTTATACACATGCTAATTCTTCTCTCTTCCCATGGCAAAATGTGTAGAATTGCAGCAAACTTTCTTTAAAACCACAACATTTTCTCTACAGCCCAAAATATGTAGAATTGCAGGGAAAAAACTCAAAAACATATTCTTTCTCTCCGCTGTCAAGGTGGTAAAATGTGTGGGGTGGGTATGGATGTGTGCACGCAAACCCAAGAGTCACTGCAGCCCCTCATGATGAGTTCATGTGGCTCTCATGTGGCTCCCAAATGAAAGCCTAAGACCAGTAGCATGGGGAAATATTGTCTAGATTAAGTTAATAAATGGACTGGCTGGGCTATGGGACAGTGGATGTGCTTTGATACATCTAATGGAACTGCTAACAAGCATTACCCGGAGAATGTGAGGATTGTGGTGCTATGACTCCCTGCTGTCAACCAATCAGCATCAAGGATCTAAATAACCTGTTTCATAAGGCTGTTTATTTAGAAAAAAAAATCAAAGACAACACTGTGGTCATGCTAATGCTTAGCCCAAGGGTAGCATAACCAAGGCTGGCACAACTTAATCCCTTCTGAGAGGTGGTTGGAGAGTGGGTGTGCAATTTGGCACCATTTGTCCCCAGTGCTGATATATTCATGTATTCAAGCCCATGACTGCCATGGAACGAGGGAAAAGGTACTAGGAATTTAAAATAAAACACATCCAGATTAGAGAAGACCATCCTGTTCATTTAATCAGAAATAGTACAATCCTTTCTAATCTGTCTTCTTTAAATTTGGTCCAGGTCTCCAGCCTTATTATACCAGCGTGCCCAGATGTGTTTTCGAAATCTCCTACCGTTCATTTCTTCAAGATCTCCACCCTTCCTCCGTAGGTAGGATTGGTTCTTCTCTTCCCTCCTCTCCTCTTCTTTCTTCTCCTCTCATTTCCTCTCTGCTGATCTCCTCTCCTCTTATCTCTTCTCTCATTTCCTCTCCTCTCATCTCCTCTCCTCTTATCTCCTTGTTTTCTCTTTGTTTATAGCCCTCTGCTATTTGCTGATGTTGTAATTTATGAATCCCTGATCTCGCTCAATCCATGCCACATGAAAACAGGATTACAGAGAGAATCGGCATTAAATAGCTCTAATCAGGACATTAATAAGGATTTGAAATCTAATTTTATCTGCACAGGAAGCTGGAGCACAGAGTACACTCGCATATCCCTTTGTAAAAAACAACAACAACAACCATCCACCAATATACAGCCCAGGATTATTATACCCATCAGCAGCCATCCGCACCTATAAAGGTGACATTCCTCATTTCTTCAAGCCATTTTCTTCTATGTGAGAAGGTTAATTAGGACGAGTTCTGTTCCATTGGCTGTCATACAGTTGGCTTCAGAGTGGGACAGTATGAACCACATCATCAGTTTTCTGTTCTGTTCCCACAGTGCCTAAAGGAACAGCCACTCTCTGGGCTTTGTGGGCTGGATATGGGACCCTCGGAGGAATAACCCTCCAGCATGGTCAGAGGGGTACAGGCAGTCATCTGCCCACTCATCCACCACCAGCAGCAGCACGGAGATATGCTCTGTGGACCGAACAGACACACCATGGAGACTGCCCACATGGTCCACAGCCCACTCATCACATTTATTGCAAATTCAAGTGTTTGTGTTTTTTCCCCTGTCACGTACATACAAGAAACTGGCAGTGTTCCTCTCACAACTGTCGCTTGGAGGTCTGGAGAATTTCGTATTGCAAAAACGGTTTGAATGGTCCACAGCAGCAAGATTTTGATTGGATGTTACATTTCAAGAACCTTCCCCCCACATGCCCATACAAGGGGTGCTGTGTGTTATGTGCGTCACTGTTTTCCGTCTTGGTAGTTATTGCCTATGCTAGTTTTCAAGTTATCAAGTGTGACTGGCAGTCTGCGATTTATATTTATTGAAATTGAAATGGGATTACACTGGTAAAGTCAAATGTCACACAACTCGTTCTAAACCGCTCTAGTGACAAACAAACTTTTTTCCTTGTCTGCATTTGTCCACATGGCTGCGCTTTGCTACCACCAAAAAGCTTGTGAAGATTGCCCATTGTTTGGTTTTTGTAAGGACCAAAAAACGGATAAAATGAAGTACTTATTCAAATAAGTTAATACATATTTTAAATGTAAAAAAAACGATGTATTATTAGCTAGCTAGCTGGCTACAGTAGGCCACAACCCAACTGAGCTGCTAGCTAGCTCGCTAACTTTACACACTGTTTAGCTAAGTGAATTAAATGTTGTCAGCTAGTTAGCTAACTTCCTATTAGCTTGCTATCTTGATGTAATGCGTAGATAACAGCAATGGAAGAGGGGTGAAATTGCAGCTCCAGCTGTCAGTAAAGGGAGAGTGTAGTCTACTGGATGGCCTATGCAGCCGATCTGCAGGTCATTTTGTGGGAGGACATTATGAAAAGATTCTCCAGTTCCAGTCCCTAGATGGGAAAACCTTGAGGACAGAGAGATGAGAGCAACATAATATTTAGTGCTGTCTAATTTGAGTATAATGAAGCCTTTTTCTTTGTGATGTTTTCTGTCCTCAGTAATGGAAAGCCGTGAAAGCATGTTTGCAGATGAAGATAGAGGTCCCAATGAATGCCCCAAGAGACTAAGGGTATATCTTATATGCTATGGGTTATAAGTGGAAGCCTACCTATGTTAGAAAATGTTGTATACAAAAATACAGTTCATCAAATCAAACTTTATTTGCCACATGCGCCGAACACAATAAGTGTAGAATTTAATGTGAAATGCTTACCCACAAGCCCTTAACCAACAGTGCAATTCAAGAAGAAGAACATATTTACCAAGTAGGCTAAAATAAAAAGTAACACAATAAGAATAACAAAACGAGGCTATATACAGGGGGCACTGGTACCGAGTCAGCGTGCAGGGGTACAGCCTAGTTGAGGTAATCTGTACATGTAGGTGGGGACGAAGTGACTATGCATAGGTAGCAAACAAACAGCGAGTAGCAGCAGTGTTCAAGGGGGGGGGGGGGGGGGGGGGGTCAATGTAAATTGTCAGGTGGTGATTTTTATGAATTGTCCAGCAATGTAATGGCTTGGGGGTAGAAGCTGTTGAGGAGCCTTTTGGTCCTAGACTTGGCACTCCAGTTCTGCTTGGGTGACTGGAGTCTCTGACAATTTTATGGGCTTTCCTCTGACGCTGCCTATTATATACCTAGGTCCTGGATGGCAGGAAGCTTGGCCCCAGTGATGTACTGGGCCGTTTGCACTACCCTCTGTAGCGCCTTACGGTCAGATGCTGAGCAGTTAAACATCACACACAACGTATCAACATATTACAATTGGAGCAGGCCAACTCTGCTAGAGGTTTGCTGGATGTGCAGTGTTCTGCTTCAGCCCAGCAATAACAGACATGATTCAACTTATCAAATCGAATGAATTGAAAATCAAGTGTGCTAGTGCTGGGCTGGAATAGAAGTCTGCTCACCCAGTAGATCCCTTGAAATTATGCTTTATTAACAATAGCCTACTTGTTACTACTCAATTATCTATTCTTGTCTACACTAAAAACATAATTCCACTTTGATATCAAGGGGTTTTGTGTGTAGGCCAGTGACACAAAATCAATGTATTCATTTTGAATTCAGGCTGTAACACAACAACATTTGGAATGAGTCAAGGGGTATGAATACTTTCTGAAGGCACTGTACATGCAAACAGGGCTGAAAGTGACTGGTATCAGGAATATATAAATACTCATGGTAATATACTAATGGTAACATTTCCATGTAAATAGGAGTAATAGTGACCAGTAGCAGGATAAATATTGAAATACTCATGGTAATCAATAATCGATGGACAGCAGCATAATGGAGTGATAAATATAAGCAATGATCATTTCAGCAGCATAGGTTGTGTCTGAGTGGATGGGCATAGAGGCAGTGTGAATAGTCTGTGGGAGAGGGAGTAGTTGTTAGCCATTTAATAATCTTATGGCCAGGGGAAAGAAGCTGATAGAGTGTGTTCGCCTGAGCCTTGATGCACCGGTACTGCCTGCCGGACAGGAGCATGGAGAACAGTCCATGTCTCGGGTGGCTGGAGTCTTTGGCAAATTTTCGGGCCTCTCTCAGACACCGGATGGCATGTATGTCCTGGATGGCTGGGAGCTCACCCCCAGTGATGCGCTGGGCCGTGCGCACCACCCTCTGTAGGGCCTTCCAGTCGCGAGTGGTGCAGTTGCCATACCAAACGGTGATACAATGATGCCAAATCGATTCATCCTCCTAAAAGGGAGAAGAGGCATTGTAGTGCTTTCTTCGTGCCTGTTCTGCTGTGAGAGGACCATGTTGAGCCCACTATCACATCTCCATGAACTGTGTAGCTCTTCCACTGTACAGAATTAACCAGCATGGGATGGTGGTGCTACTCATGTGTGCAACCTATTGTGCTGGAACAAAGGCTTCCAAACCCATGTCTCTCCACAATGCCTCTGAGGACCCTATATATAATACTGCAATAGATACACTGTTTGCTCCTTCAACAATATTAATGAGTAACACATAATTAACCACTTTTATTAGCTCTTAAAAGCACAGGCGCTGTAATTTGCAGATTCATCTCAGTTGATGCCCGCTCATAATAGGCTACCTTAATTGCCTGAGTCGTGCTCTGATAATATCTCATTGGAACTTCAAAGCTGCGTCTGTAATGTGAAGAACCTCACTGCTTACTACCTGTATCTAAGGTCCTGTTGCGTGATATGATAATCAAGGGTATGGTAATTAGAGACAGAGGGAGAGGGAAGGGAAGAGAGAGACTCAATTGTGTGAAGTACAAACAGTACAGCATGTGTCACAGCTCTTAAAGTACAGTGGCAGCGAGAGAGACAGAGATGCTGTGTTGTGCAGAGATGCTGTGTTGTGCAGAGATGCTGTGTTGTGCGGAAGGGAACAGCTCTTATTGACACCCTTGATAAAGATGAGCAAAAATGATTGATTAAAATAAATAATCAAAATGCTCAAACAATTGGGAAATTATTTTTAACTAATACAATTGCTCAGAGAAAGAGATTTTGTTTAACAAGTAATACTTTTTCCAAAAGGTTGGGGTCAAAATTGATACCCCTGTTTTCAATACCTTTCAATACTTCACCTTGCGAGGTTTCAAGTCCGTGACAGAGATGGCCATTGCAAAATGTTGATTTCTTTGTGGATTTTGATGTGTGCTTGGGGTTATTGTCTTGCTGGAAGATCCACTTGCGGCCAAGTTTCAGCCTCCTGGCAGAGGAACCAGGTGTTTGGCTAAAATGTCCTGGTACTGGGTAAAGTTCATGATGCCGTTGACCTTAACAAGAGTCCCAGGACCAGTGGAAGCCAAATATCCCCATAACATCAAAGATCCACCACCACATTTACAGTAGTTATGGGGTTATTTTCTGCTCGTGCCTTCTCATTTCGACACCAAACCCAAAGAGCACAACAGATGTTAACACCTGGAGTTTGCTAAACGGCACTGGCACTTCGATTGGAACCGCTACTTTGAGCTCTTTGGCCCTGCACACCGGGGGGTTTGGAGTCGAAATGAGAATGCCTGAGCAGAAAAGAACCCCATACCTACTGTGAAATATGGTGGTGTATTTTAGCAGTACAGCTCTGGACAAAATGAAGAGAGCACTGCAAAATGACCCGTTTCTCTGGTTTTTACTACTTCTAGGTATGTTTAGGTAAAATTAACATTTTTCTTTTATTCTATAAACTACTGACAACATTTCTCCCAAATAAAAAAATGCTGTCATTTAGAGCATTTATTTGCAGAAAATGACAACTGGTCAAAATAACAAAAAACATACAATGTTGTCAGACCTCGGATAATGCAAAGAAAATAAGTTCATGTTAATTTTTTTAAACAACACAATACTAATGTTTTAACTTAGGAAGAGTTCAGAAATCAATATTTGGTGGAATAACCCTGATTTTCAATCACAGCTTTCATGCGTCTTGTCCTGCTCTCCACCAGTCTTTCACATTGATTGAACAAATTCAAGCAGCTCGGCATTGTTTGATGGCTTGTGACCGTCCATCTTCCTCTTGATCACATTCCAGAGGTTTTCAATGGGGGTTCAGGTCTGGAGACTGGGCTGGCCATGACAGGGTCTTGATCTGGTGGTCCTCCATCCACATCCTGCTGCTTGAATACCCAACATCAATGTGAAAGACTGGTGGAGAGCATGCCAAAACGCATGAAAGCTGTGATTGAAAAATCAAGGTTATTCTACCAAATATTGTTTTCTGAACTCTTCCTAAGTTAAAACATTAGTATTGTATGAATGCAAACTTATTTTCTTTGCATTATTCGAATTCATAGAATAAAAAAACAAACATTTTCATTTTACCCAAACCCATACATATAAAGAGTAAAACCAGAGAAACAGACCATTTTGAAGTGGTCTCCTCGTTTTTTCCAGAGCTGTGTACAGTATCTCGATTGTAAAACAGTGTGAAACAGGCACAGCGCCTGGGCAGACATAATGCAGGATAATGCAATTTACTGTTTGACCAAATCATGGTTTTATCTGACCCCAAAATATTAATAATAAATAATTACAGGAAGTAGTGAAGCTTTACAACATTTAATTAAAAATGAAAAGCTGAAATGTCTTTAGTCAATATGTTCAGGAGTACAAGTGTGCTAAACAAGTCACATAATAAGTTGGATGGACAGACTGAGCGCAATAATAGTGTTTAACACGATTTTTGGAATGACTACCTCATCTCTGTACCCCACACATACAGATAATTGAAAGGTCCCACAGTCGAGCAGTGCATATCAAACAGATTCAACAACAAAGACCAGGGAGGTTTTCCAATGCCTCGCAAGGAATGGCAACTATTGGTAGATGGGTTAAAATAAAACAGCAGACATTGAATATCCCTTTGAACATGGCGCATTTATTTATTACACTTTGGATGGTGTATCAATACACTCAGTGACTGCAAAGATGCAGACTTCCTTCCTAACTCAGTTGCTGGAGAGGAAGGCCAATGGTGACTTTAAAACAGTTAGAGTTGAATGGCTGCGATAGGAGAAAAGTGAAGATGGATCAACAACATTGACGTTACTCCACAATAATGACCTAATTGATGGAGTGAAAAGAAGGAAGCCTGTAAAGAATGCAAATATTCAAAAACATGCATCCTGTTTGCAACAAGGTACTAAAGTAATACTGCAAAAAAAACATGACAAAGCAATGACCTTTTTGTCCTGAATACAAAGTGTTATGTTTGGGGCAAATCCAACAATATACATCACTGAGTACCACTCTTCATATTTTCAAGCATAGTGGTGGCTGCATCATGTTATGGGTATGTTTGTAATCATTAAGGACTGGGGAGTTTTTCAGGATAAAAAAATAAACTGAATGAATCTAAGCTGTCACGCCCTGACCCTAGTTATCTTTGTTTTCTTTATTATTTTGGCTAGGTCTGGGTGTGATGAGGGTGGTATGTGTTTTTTTGTCTTGTCTAGGCTTTTTTGTATATCTATGGGGTTTTGGTATTGTCTAGGTATATGTAGGTCTATGGTGGCCTGAATTGGTTCCCAATCAGAGGCAGCTGTTTTTCGTTGTCTCTGATTGGGGATCCTATTTAGTTTGCCATTTTCCATTTTGGTTTGGTGGGTTATTGTCTATGTGTAGTTGCGTGTCAGCACTAGTTGTTTATAGCGTCACGTTTGTTTAAGTGTTCTTCGTTTTAATAAAAGAAGAATGTATTCCAATCACGCTGCGCCTTGGTCTCATCAATATGACGAACGTGACATAAGCACAGGCAAAATCCTAGGAATCCTAGGAAAACCTGGTTGTCTGCTTTCCACCAGACACAGAGATGAATTCACCTTTCAGCAGCACAATAACCTAAACACAAGGTCAAATCTACACTGGAGTTGCTTACCAAGAAGTCAGTGAATGTTCCTGAGTGGCCGAGTTACAGTTTTGACTTAAATCTGCTTGAAAATCTATGGCAAGACCTTAAAATGGCTGTCTAGCAATGATCAACGACCAATTTGACAGAGCTTGAAGAATTTAGAAAATAATTAAAAATAAATAAAATAGTAAAATGTTGCACAATCCAGGTGTGGAAAGCTCTTAGAAACTTAGCCAGAAAGTCTCACATTTGTAATCACTGCCAAAGGGGATTCCAACATGACTCAGCATTTTCTTCCACATTAGTGTATTTTGATCGATGACATAAATGATAAATACATTTTTATCACACTTTGTAACACAACAAAATGTGAATACATTCTGAAGGCACTGTATCAGTAGGTGCCAGTTGTAAAGAGAGGCATAACTGCCTGACATTTAACTACACAATAGAGGCTTCATAAACAAATCCAATTTTATTTGTCACATACATATGGTTAGCAGATGTTAATGCGAGTGTAGCGAAATGCTTGTGCTTCTAGTTCCGACAATGCAATAATAACCTCCTAGTAATCTAACTTAACAATTCCACAACTACTACCTTATACACACAAGTGTAAAGGGATAAAGAATATGTACATAAAGATATATGAATGAGTGATGGTACAGAACGGCATAGGCAAGATGCAGTAGATGGTATCGAGTACAGTATATACATATGAGATGAGTAATGTAGGGTATGTAAACAAAGTGGCATAGTTTAAAGTGGCTAGTGATACATGTATTACATAAAGATGCAGTAGATGATATAGAGTACAGTATATACATATACATATGAGATGAGTAATGTAGGGTATGTCAACATTATATTAAGTGGCATTGTTTAAAGTGGCTAGTGATACATTTTTTACATCAATTTCCATTATTAAAGTTGCTGGAGTTGAGTCAGTATGTTGGCAGCAGCCACTCAATGTTAGTGGTGGCTGTTTAACAGTCTGGTGGCCTTGAGATAGAAGCTGTTTTTCAGTCTCTCGGTCCCTGCATTGATGCACCTGTACTGACCTCGCCTTCTGGATGGTAGCGGGGTGAACAGGCAGTGGCTCGGGTGGTTGTTGTCCTTGATGACCTTTATGGCCTTCCTGTGCTGTAGGTGTCCTGGAGGGCAGGCAGTTTGCCCCTGGTGATGCGTTGTGCAGACATCCCTACCCCCTGGGCCCAGGGTGAATTACAGCAAGGCTCATACAGATGAGGCCAGACCCCAGAGCATCAATCTGAGCAGAGGAACCTTCTCACCATTGTTCCATCAAATGTCATATCAATGTCTCCTCTCCAGTCCTCTGTCTGGCTGCATGCAAACAAGGGTTCTGGGGTCCTTTTTACAATGTCACAGTGGGTAGGTGGTAACCCTCCCACGAACTCAGCTGTCCAAGAAATTGTCAAATTTGTTTAGAACAATAAAATTACTAAAAAGTCAAATCTGAGGTTTCCTATCCTGTTATTATTGGCCTCTTTGTTTATTAAGACTGCTTCATAAACAAAGAGGCCAATTATAGCAGGATGTGTGGAGAGGACCTCTGGGCAATTTTCTTTAGATGTCTGTAGCAGGGACATTTCTGTTTTCTCATGGAGGATCATAGAATGACATTGATCAGCCAATCAAAAAGGAGGATGTTCTCATTCACCCACGCGCACACACACACACACACACACAGACCCTGTGTCAATTATTCATCAGACATGCGCTCAAGACGATGATGAAACAACTCTAACCCTGGGACAAACAGAGTGCGAAATGGAGATGGGTGATTCTAGAAGGTGAGGGGAAGAAGATAGATGGAAGAACAGAACACACCTGTCATTTTTTTTGTAACATCAACGTGCTTGTGGAGGTCTATCCTGGATGCACCAAAGGGAATAGAGCTGTTTGTGATTAACCTTGTCTGTCTGTCTGTCTGTCTGTCTGTCTATCCGTCCGTCTGTGTCTGTCCGTCTGTCCGCCCGCCCGCCCGCCCGCCCGTCCGTCCGTCCGTCCGTCTGTCACTCCCTCCTTTTGCACCTTTCACATCTGTGACACTGTGCAGCTGGTGCTCTTTTTTCCCCATGGGTCCTGAGGTTGTAGAATAGGACAGGGTAAAAAGCTGTGTTCTGATAGCTAAGCTAGGTTTCTGTGTTGGATAGCAGAATCATCACAAGGCTGCAGTAGAGATGCAGTCTTAACTGGCACCATTAACCCACAGACGGATAGACTTCAGTGTTGTTACTTCACAACATTCAATGTAAAGGATAATAAACAAGGCTTTGCATAGATATGAATATAATCCTGACTATTACATAACTGGACTGAATGATCATGTCGTAATAGGATAGCATGAATTACATATAAATACAACTGCAGCCAATATACTGCTGCACAGTATAGTTCGACACTGCTCACAATGACTGTTAACTACAAAGTGGCCCGCGGGTACACATGACGACGGCAAAGGTGTTATAAACTGCATAACTAACCACGAAATGGCAGACAAAGGGTGAGCGCTCACTAATACAACTCAAACTATCAAGATGAGTCTCTATTAAGTTGCTGCAGTAGTGAGTAGGCTGTACAATAGAACAAAACTGATAGAATGTCACTTCTATGACAAGGGCATGAACATTCCAATACTTCTATGCATAAAACCTAGCTGGAAGTAGTTAGCCTTGCTAGCTGGTTAGTAGCTATCAATGACGATGCATAAGCAATTAACTCAATAATAACAGATGCATTAATTTATCCCCAACAGCATACAATATGATTAAAAAGGTGGGTGCACTACCAGGGACAGAGGCGAGTTGGGCCTCCCCATGAGGATGTTGCTAGGGGTCACATCAAATGGAGCTGTGATGTCGGCTGTCTCGCCGCCCGTGGAGAAACTGGGTGGTTGCTCCCGAACTCTTACCAGAGATTTTGTAGTGCTGGTACCTGGTAAAGGAGAACTAGGAGGAGCAGAGTGGCCGCAGATGGTTGGTGTCTACTTCCCTCCTCCACCAGGAAGGAATGAAGCTGGCTTTACTGTCGTGCTTCACCTTGCAGCTGCGGAAATGGGGAAGGCGCGGATGTAAAAAGGCACTGCTGAGTGGGGAGGCTCCTGTATTACCTGTGCTGGTCCCTATAGTGTCGAGTCCAGCCTGGTCTTGATGGCAGATGGACCACCTGGTACTTCTATCTCAGAGTGTCAACCGGGTGTGAGTGCTCTGAGAGACCAAGTGCTCCCTGAATCTCGTAGGCAGTACTTGACTTGCAAGAGTGGCGTCTGGACGACGACCCTAAGCACACAGCCAAGACAACGCAGGAATGGATTCGACACAAGTCTCTAAGTGGTCCAGCCAGAGGCCGGACTTGAATCCTTATCGAACATCTCTGGAGAGACCTGAAAATAGCTGTGCAGCGACGCTCCCCATCCAACCTGACAGAGCTTGAGAGGATCTGCAGAGGAAAATGGGATAAACTCCCCAAATACAGGTGTGCAAAGCTTGTAGCATCATACCCAAGAAGACTTGATGCTGTAATCATTGCCAAAGGTCCTTCAAAAATGTACTGAGTAAAGAGTCTGAATACTTACAGTTGAAGTCGGAAGTTCACATACACCTTAGCAAAATACATCTAATCTCAGTTTTTCACAAGTGACATTTAATCAGAGTAAAAGTTCCCTGTCTTAGGTCAGTTAGGATCACCACTTTTTTTAAGAATGTGAAATGTCAGAATAATAGTAGAGAGAATTATTTATTTTAGCTTTTATTTATTTTATCACATTCTTAGTGAGTCAGAATGTCACGACTTCTACCGAAGTCGAAGCCTCTCCTTTTTCGGGCGGTGCTCGGCGGTCGACGTCACCGGTCTTCTAGCCATCATTGATCAATTTTTCATTTTCCATTGGTTTTGTCTTGTCTTCCTACACACCTGGTTTCAATCCCATTCATTACCTGTTGTGTATTTAACCCTCTGTTTCCCCTCATGTCTTTGTCAGAGATTGTTTGTTATTCAGTGTTGTGTTTTGTATTGGTGCGAGACGGGTCCTCGTACCCACTTTATTTATTGTTACATTTAGTGTTTGGAGTATGTTCAGTTTATTTGTTATTAAATACTCCATTTCACTCAGTTTGATTCTCCTGCGCCTGACTTCCCTGCCACCTATACACACGACTCTGACACCGAAGTTTACATACACTGAATTACTATCTGGTAGCTTTGCCTTTACATTGTTTAACTTGGGTCAAACGTTTTGGGTAGCCTTCCACAAGCTTCCCACAATAAGTTGGGTGAATTTTGACCCATTCATCCTGACAGAGCTGGTGTAACTGAGTCAGGTTTGCAGGCCTCCTTGCTCGCTCACGCTTTTTCAGTTCTGCCTACAAAATGTTCTACAGGATTGAGGTCAGGGCTTTGTGATGCCACTCCAATACCATTAATTTGTTGTCCTTAAGCCATTTTGCAACAACTTTGGAAGTATGCTTGGGGTCATTGTCCATTTGGACGTTCAAGCTTAAACTTCCTGACTGATGTCTTGAGATGTTGCTTCAATATATCCACATAATTTTCCTGCCTCATGATGTCATCTATTTTGTGAAGTGCACCAGCCCCTCCTGCAGCAAAGCACCCCCACAACATGATGCTGCCACCCCCGTGCTTCATGGTTGGGATGGTGTTCTTCGGCTTGCAAGCCTCCCCCTTTTCCCTCTAAACATAACGAAGGTCATTATAGCCAAACGGTTCGATTTTTGTTTCATCAGACCAGAGGACATTTCTCCAAAAAGTACAATCTTTGTCCCCATGTGCAGTTGCAAACCGTAGTCTGGCATTTTTATGGCGGTTTTGGAGCAGTGGCTTCTTCCTTGCTGAGCGGCCTTTCAGGTTATGTCGATATAGGACTCATTTTACTGTGGATATAGATACTTTGTACCTGTTTCCTCCAGTATCTTTATAAGGTCCTTTGCTGTTGTTCTGGGATTGATTTGCACTTTTTACACCAAAGTACATTCATCTCTAGGAGACAGAACGCATCTCCTTCCTGAGCGGTATGACGGCTGCGCGATCCCATGGTGTTTATACTTGTGTAATATTGTTTGTAAAAATGAACGTGGTATCTTCAGGCATTTTGAAATTGCTCCCAAGGATGAACCAGACATGTGGAGGTCTACAATTGTTTTTCTGAGGTCTTGGCTGATTTCTTTTGATGTTCCCATGATGTCAAGCAAAGAGGCACTGAGTTTGAAGGTAGGCCTTAAAATATATCCACAGGTACACCTCCAATTGACTGAAATTATGTCAATTAGCCTATCAGTAGCTTCTAAAGCCATGACATAATTTTCTGGAATTTTCCAAGCTGTTTCAAGGCACAGTCAACTTAGGGTATGTAAACTTCTGACCCACTGGAATTGTGATACAGTGAATTACAAGTGAAATAATCTGTATGTAAACAATTGTTGGAAAAATGACTTGTTCCATGCACAAGTAGATGTCCTAACCGACTTGTCAAAACTATAGTTTGTTAATTAACAAGACATTTTTGGAGTGGTTGAAAAACAAGTTTTAATGACTCTAACCTAAGTGTATGTAAACTTCCGACTTCAACTGTATGTAGATGTGATATTTCAGTTTTACATTTTTTATACATTTGCAAAAATGCTTTCTCATTATTGGATATTGTGTGTAGAATGATGAGGGGGGAAAAACAATGTAATACATTTCAGAGTTAGGCTGTAACGTAACAAAATGTGGAAAAAGTCAAAGGGTCTGAATACTTTCTGAATGCACTGTATAAACATTTTGAGTTAGCTAACATGCACTAAGACCTCACTCAATGAGCTGTATACCGCCATAAGCAAACAGGAAAATGCTCATCCAGAGTCGGCGCTCCTAGTGGCCGGGGACTTTAATGCAGGGAAACTTGAATCCGTTTTACCAAATTTCTACCAGCATATTAAATCTGCAACTCAAGGGAAAAAAACAAAAACAAAAAAACTCTAGACCACCTTTACTCCACACACAGAGACGCGTACAAAGCTCTCCCTCACCCTCCATTTGGAAAATATGACCATAATTCTATCCTCCTGATTCCTGCTTACAAGCAAAAATTAAAGCAGGAAGCACCAGTGACTCGGTCAATAAAAAAAGTGGTCAGATGAAGCAGATGCTAAACTACAGGACTTTTTTGCTATCACAGACTGGAACGTTCAGGGATTCTTCCGATGGCATTGAGGAGTACACCACATCAGTCACTGGCTTCATCAATAACTGCATCGATGACATCGTCCCCACAGTGACTGTACGTACATACTCCAACCAGAAGCCATGAATTACAGGCAAAATCCGCACTGAGCTAAAGGGTAGAGCTGCCACTTTCAAGGAGCAGGACTCTAACCTGGAAGTCTATAAAAAATCCCGCTATGCCCTCTGACGAACCATCAAACAGGCAAAGCTTCAATACAGGACTAAGATCGAATCGTATTACACCGGCTCCGATGCTCGTCGAATGTGGCAGGGCTTGCAAACTATTAAAGACTACAAAGGGAAGCACAGCCTAGAGCTCGTCAGTGACAGGAGCTTACCACACGAGTTAAATTAGTTCTATACTCACTTTGAGGCAAGTCACAATGAAACAAGCATGAGAGCATCAGCTGTTCCGGATGACTGTGTGATCACGCTCTCCGCAGCCGATGTGAGTAAGACCTTTAAAAGCAGGTCAACATTCACAGATTACCAGGACGTGTACTCCGAGCATTGCTCTGACCAACAAGTGTCTTCACTGACATTTTCAACCTCTCCCTGTCTGAGTCTGTAATATCAACATGTTTCAAGCAGACCACCATAGTCCCTGTGCCCAAGAACACTAAGGTAACCTCCCTAAATGACTACAGACCCGTAGCACTCACGTTTGTAGCCATGAAGTGCTTTGAAAGGCTGGTCATGGCTCACATCCACACTATTATCCCAGAAACCCTAGACCCACTCCAATTTGCATACCACCCTAACAGATCCACAGATGATGCAATCTCTATTGCACTCCATACTGCCCTTTCCCACCTGGACAAAAGGAACATTTATGTGGAATGCTATTCATTGACTACAGCTCAGCATTCAAACACCATAGTGCCCTCAAAGCTCATCACTAACCTAAGGACCCTGGGACTAAACACCTCCCTCTGCAACTGTATCCTGGACTTCCTGACTGGCCGACCCCAGGTAGTAGGGTAGATAACAACACACCCACCACGCTGATCCTCAACACGGGGGCCCCTTCCTGTACTCCCTGTTCACTCATGGCTGTATGGCCAGGCACGACTCCAACACCATCATTAAGTTTGCTGATGACACAACAGCCTGATCACAACGAGACAGCCTATAGGGAGGAGGTCAGGGACCTGGCCATGTGGTGCCAGGACAACAACCTCTCCCTCAATGTGATCAAGACAAAGGAGATGATTGTGGACTACAGGAAAAGGAGGACCGAGCACACCCCCATGGACAAAGTCTGGAATGATCTGGAATGGTAGTAGTGGGTCCTCTCTACTCTGGTCTGGGTGAAAACGGTGAACTGCGATGACAGGAAGCAGCACGCCAGTGCTCAGGCTAGTAGTATCTTCGATCTGGTGCGTCATAGTAGTCATGACGTTGGCTAGGGGAGTGTGCAAGGTTCCTACTGAGGAAGGCACATATACAGTATGTGTCTTCGGGGTGATGGCACCATTTGGTTTGCGCTGCAGAGTACACACTATCTGCTGGCTCAATATGGTCTGACGACCATATTGGTCTGAGATCTAGATAGGGGCCATGACATCTCTGCGCGTCTGATGCTCTCTCTGAGCACAGCCACATTGTCGGGGACTGGTGAACACACGTCCTCATCTCTGACCAACACACTATCACAGCTTATTGCAAAATAGACACAAATTTGTGATAGGCACACGTGTGTATTACCTGTTTTACACACAATTTTCTTCAAAATGCATGTGTACATTACACAATTTTCTTACAGATTGCAACTTGTGGCTAACAGTATTAGTGGTTAAGGTAAGGGTTAGGGGTTAAGGTTAGGTGACATGCTAGCTAAGTAGTAGAAGGGTTAGTTAACATGCTAGCTAAGTAGTAGAAGGGTTAGCTAACATGCTATTTAAGTAGTAGTAGGGTTAGCTAACATGCTAGCTAAGTAGTAGAATGGTTAGCTAACATGCTAGCTAAGTAGTAGAAGGGTTAGCTAACATGCTAGCTAAGTAGTAGAAGGGTTAGCTAACATGCTAGCTAAGTAGTAGTGGGGTTAGCTAACATGCAAGCTAAGTAGTTGCAAAGTTTCGAATTATCTAAAATGCTAAAGTTGTCCATAATGTGATTCAAATGTGCAGCGTTTGGGTTGCTAGACCTTCAAGTTATCCGTCCACCCATCCTCCCCGACCAACCTCCCTCATATCGTTTCTGTCTGTGATTGAAATGCACTGTATACAATAGTGTACTTGTACACAAAATCATTAGACTTTTTCCATGTACTCGTCACACATTTCCAAGTAATTTGTGTCTATTTAACAATCTGTGACAGTGGGTTGCTCTGACTGAAGGTCAGATCCTTGTGTGAGGCCAGGTACTGGTGTGTCTCTGAACTGTGTCTCCTAGCTTTGGTGTGGCGTAGGTTTAGTTGACCATGGAGTCTGTAGCTGAATAGAAAGCCCTGAGTGTTTGCATTTCATGGTGAAATGCTTTGTATCCATCCCTTATTCTGTAATTTTCTGTCATGAAGACAGGGAACTGGGCTGCCTCACATCTAAATTCTATTCATTTTGTTAACTTGCCTTATGCTGGAAGACTTCATTCTTTAGTTGTATTCTGGTACGCAATCTTGTAGTGATGCAGCTGGCTGACCTCGCAAGACTTCCACAACATTCTCCAATAGATCTCCGTACATAAGACACAATGGAAAATAGATAATAGATCCATGATTGTAGGACCCTTTCAGCTCTCCCAAGGCTATGATTGAAATGACTTTCAATGTGTGTCAAATTCTCCACCAACGTGGATGGCCTTCAGTCTTTCCATACAAAAAACGTCACGTGTGAGAACGAAGCATTGAGTCTTTTTTTGTTTTGGCTCTACAGGCATGGCTTTTCATTACATCAAGGACATAAGGTAGACTAGGAAAAACAGACAAAAATAGTATATAATCAAATTCCACCTTTGATCATGTAAAAAAATATATACATTGTTGGGACTTAAACACTAACCAATCATACACCGCAATTGTCCATTTGTACAATACTCAATGACCTCATTTCTGTATGGCGAGAGAGAGCGAGGAAATGCTAACAGTGAGGTGTGGAATCAATTTCTGGAACTGATGGGCAGCTCTATGGACATAGGGGTCCCATTTGATTATAGCAATCAGGATTCTCTGTTCAAGCATTTATTGATCTTTCTTCACTTATATTCAGACCCAATGTGTCCAAGTATAAGATTGGAGACATTGTGAATTGGATACAGAAAATGGATGCATGAAGAAAATCATGAGGAGAATGAAAAGGTCTTCATTTGAA
The DNA here is from genome assembly GCF_045791955.1 of Oncorhynchus clarkii lewisi. Classification (NCBI taxonomy): domain Eukaryota; kingdom Metazoa; phylum Chordata; class Actinopteri; order Salmoniformes; family Salmonidae; genus Oncorhynchus; species Oncorhynchus clarkii. Next base: position 64,397,961 of record NC_092147.1, read on the forward strand.
TGTTACAAGTCTTTAGAGTAGATAGACCGGCTGCTAAGTGTGGTATAAGATTGTATGAAGGGGTTGGAATCAGTTCAGGAAACAGAACCAAAAAATAATAACATTTTTTAGACTGAGGCCGGGATCCGGGTGTGAGGCTGACCGTGCCCCCCAGCTTCTCTGTGAAGGCTATCAGAGGCCTGCGACGTGAATTAGGGACCACGGTCAAAAACGATGCCCTCCGGAAGGCCAAAGTGCTGGTAGACCTGCTGGAGTAGTGTCCCAGTGACCTGGAGGGCGGTACGTAGACCAGAGAGAGGGATAAAACTGCAGGATTTAGAGAATCTGTCAACAACCATAGTAGTAAAACCAGTTACGAAGTAAATCAGTTACGAGGTCTATGGACAGATGTGGCTGAGGCACGGGAAGGGGACGTAATTTCCCTGCTGGAGCATGCCGGGAGATTTGGATTGGACACATACAGAGCAAGAGTTGACATAGTGGGCGACATCCTGCGCCAAGGTGGGCCACCAGTACTTGGATTGGATGGTGCGGGTGATACCTGGGTGTACAGTGGCAGGGGATGTGTGTGCTCAGGTCAACAGCTGATTAAATCCAATTTATTTATATACGGTGCCTTTCGAAAGTATTCGGCCCCCTTGAACTTTGCGACCTTTTGCCACATTTCAGGCTTCAAACATAAAGATATAAAACTGTATTTGTTGTGAAGAATCAACAACAAGTAGGACACAATCATGAAGTGGAACGACATTTATTGGATATTTCAAACTTTTTTAACAAATCAAAAACTGAAAAATTGGGCATGCAAAATTATTCAGCCCCCTTAAGTTAATACTTTGTAGCGCCACCTTTTGCTGCGATTACAGTCGCTTGGGGTATGTCTCTATCAGTTTTGCACATCGAGAGACTGACATTTTTTCCCATTCCTCCTTGCAAAACAGCTCGAGCTCAGTGAGGTTGGATGGAGAGCATTTGTGAACAGCAGTTTTCAGTTCTTTCCACAGATTCTCGATTGGATTCAGGTCTGGACTTTGACTTGGCCATTCTAACACCTGGATATGTTTATTTTTGAACCATTCCATTGTAGATTTTGCTTTATGTTTTAGATCATTGTCTTGTTGGAAGACAAATCTCCGTCCCAGTCTCAGGTCTTTTGCAGACTCCATCAGGTTTTCTTCCAGAATGGTCCTGTATTTGGCTCCATCCATCTTCCCATCAATTTTAACCATCTTCCCTGTCCCTGCTGAAGAAAAGAAGGCCCAAACCATGATGCTGCCACCACCATGTTTGACAGTGGGGATGGTGTGTTCAGGGTGATGAGCTGTGTTGCTTTTACACCAAACATAACGTTTTGCATTGTTGCCAAAAAGTTCAATTTTGGTTACATCTGACCAGAGCACCTTCTTCCACATGTTTGGTGTGTCTCCCAGGTGGCTTGTGGCAAACTTTAAACAACACTTTTTATGGATATCTTTAAGAAATGGCTTTCTTCTTGCCACTCTTCCATAAAGGCCAGATTTGTGCAATATACGACTGATTGTTGTCCTATGGACAGAGTCTCCCACCTCAGCTGTAGATCTCTGCAGTTCATCCAGAGTGATCATGGGCCTCTTGGCTGCATCTCTGATCAGTCTTCTCCTTGTATGAGCTGAAAGTTTAGAGGGACGGCCAGGTCTTGGTAGATTTGCAGTGGTCTGATACTCCTTCCATTTCAATATTATCGCTTGCACAGTGCTCCTTGGGATGTTTAAAGCTTGGGAAATCTTTTTGTATCCAAATCCGGCTTTAAACTTCTTCACAACAGTATCTCAGACCTGCCTGGTGTGTTCCTTGTTCTTCATGATGCTCTCTGCGCTTTTGACGGACCTCTGAGACTATCACAGTGCAGGTGCATTTATACGGAGACTTGATTACACACAGGTGGATTGTATTTATCATCATTAGTCATTTAGGTCAACATTGGATCATTCAGAGATCCTCACTGAACTTCTGGAGAGAGTTTGCTGCACTGAAAGTAAAGGGGCTGAATAATTTGCACGCCCAATTTTTCAGTTTTTGATTTGTTAAAAAAGTTTGAAATATCCAATAAATGTCGTTCCACTTCATGATTGTGTCCCACTTGTTGTTGATTCTTCACAAAAAAATACAGTTTTATATCTTTATGTTTGAAGCCTGAAATGTGGCAAAAGGTCGCAAAGTTCAAGGGGGCCGAATACTTTCGCAAGGCACTGTAGCTGTCTTACCCCCTTAGGGATGTAGATGCGTTCTGGAGGACATGTAGCAGGAACGGGTTCCCTCTCCAGAGCCTGGCGGAAGTCCACATCTATGTCCCAAAACACAAGACTAACGGGAGGACAGAATTGATATGCTGGAGGGCACTCACAGGACCCTCCACCGTGGAACCACGGGCAGTGATTCTAATCCTCAACCATGAGATGGTGGGGTTATGACGTTGGAGCCACGGGAGGCTGAGGATTACTTTGTGTACAGGGGCAGTGATGAGGAAGAGAAGGCTTTCCTGGTGCATGGGTCCCATGGTGAGGGTGAGTGGTGCTGTGATGTGCTTAATTGTGTCAGATCCCACTGGCCACATACTGTATCCAGGGCTTGGAACAGAAAAGGAGATGAGAGCGGGTACGAGAGGTGGACCCCGCATTGGGACGCACCAGACACTGCTGAAACTTGTGCTCCTCCTGCCCGCAATAGGGATACAGCCCCAGCTGTGTCCGGCGACGCTGCTCTGCCACGGAGAGGTGAGTAGGTGACCCTGTTCCTTGACCATCTGGAAGATGGTTTTATCCTCTGCTGCTTCCATATTGCCAGGTGGTATTCTTTAACGTAATATGCCGGGAGTCAGGAAGCAGGTGCAGAAAGTGATTTTAATGATGAATCGATGCAGATGAACAAAACGAGAAGCGTACAGAACGTGAGAGAAAGCAATATTATCCAATGACTGATTTCTACTGAGGGTTAAATAAATGGGGAGCAATCAAGGATAATGATGACCAGGTGCGCGTAATGATGGGAGCAGGTGTGCGTAATGGTAGTTGCCAGGGCCGGTGGTTAGTAGACCAGGGATGTCGAGCACCAGAGAGAGGGAGCAGGTGTGACAGGCAGAAGCACACTCCTACAGAGGTCCACAGCCTTGACTTCTTATAGGTAGTCCTTTATCAAATGTATAATTCCCTTTTTACATGAGCAGCTGCCGCATACAGAAACCCAGCCTAAAACCCCAAAGAGCAAGCAATGCAGAAGCACACTGCCAAGGCAGGAACCTAGGAAGAAACCTACTGTAGAAAGGAACCAGACCACTAACTTATCCACACAGAGAGTATTTACTGATTTCCTCTGTCTCTCACCAGGACAATTTCATTTAGAGTGCTTTATTGGCATGGAAAACACATAATTACTTGCTTCTGATCAGTGTTGGAGAAGCTACTCTGAAAATATAGTTTACCAAGCTACCAATTACCTCATGCTGGAAGATGTTAAACTACACTAAAGTTACTTTGAAAAAGTAGTTCACTACACCCTTCATGATAAATCATATCTAAAATGTCAGACTACAAGTTGCAAGAACCGATCACTCTGTCAGAGTCATATGTTAACAGAGTAATTTATTCTATTAAAAATAATAAAATAGTAAATAAATTCCTGCCTACTTCACCCATGTTATTTTGGTATTTTGCAAAGGAAGTAGTGTGTCGTTTCATTAGTTAGCTACACCCCTTCATGGCAAAAAAACATTTAAAAAAGTAATTAACTACTGAAAACACACCCAGATTTGAATTTAGCTCAACTACCACCAAGCTACTGCAAAATGTAGTTCGACTCACCAGAACATCATAAATCCACAACAGTGATTCCTTCCTTTTGCTAAGTCTTGGCCTAAACAGGTTAATGCATTAAACGTCCACTTTCAATACAAAACCAAATAGCATTATTCCATTTAATTTCATAATCTGTCTAAAAGAATTTGTCTGATTGCATATCATTCTGCTATATTGCACAAGATCCAATCAATGCCATTTCAGAGAATACATTGTGGTCCCCCCCCCCCTCTTTAACATTACATAAATGTCACTTACAGAAGGAGCTGATGCAGGGATTTCCTGCCAAAAGCCACCCATCAATGTGATCAAGTCCCAGTACATCTCTGAAGCCAGATCAATTGAGCAGACGCAGCTATCAGAAAAGGCTTGATTACATTTTCACATGTATAATCCAAACAGGTATCAGATGTGTGTGTGTGTGTGTGTGAGCGCACCTCCCCTACAAATATTCCTCTCAAACATCATAGAAAGCAGAGTATAGAGGCAAAGACATAAAAAGCGCAAGCCAATATACAGTATGTAGCAGTCAAATAAGCAGAGCATACCACTCTGAGGCTAGAAAATGCTGAAAAACACTAAAAACCTTTGCCCTGTTCCTCAGTAGCAGATTGTAAAGTGTCTGAGTATTACTGGTAGGAGGGCAATTCAGAGTTTGAGTAATGATAAAGACCCTCCTTGGGAATTCGTGTCACCTTCATCAGCGGTCCATGTTGACTCCTTGTGGTTGGTTGCATGTCTTGTATTATTCTTAAGGTACGCTATATCAGGAATCAAGGTAGGACCCAGATGCAGACTGTCGAAATAACCACGTTTATTGTAGCAACAGGGGCAGGCAAAGACAGGGAGGCAGGCAGGGGTAGATAATCCAGGGTAAGGCAAAGGTACAGGACGGCAGGCAGACTCAGGGTCAGGCAGAGTTCAGTTATCCAGAGGTGGAGCAAAGGCACAGGATGACAGGCAGAGAGGTCAGGCAGGCACAGGGTCCGGACAGGCAAAGGTCAAAAACCAGGAGGCCACAAAAGGCTGGTACACGATAGGCGCTGACAGGAAAACCACTGGCAAGCTTGAACGAACAAGACACACTGGCAGCAAACAGACAGAGAACACCGGTATAAATACACAGGGGATAATTGGGAAGATGGGCGACACCTGGAGGGGGGGGTGGAGACAAGCACAAGGACAGGTAAAACAGATCAGGATGTGACACACTAGATTGGCCCAAGAGGCACTGTGGTGGGTTGGACAGGTGCTTATTGGCTCTGAGGAGATTGTAAAGCAGGGAGTGACAGGCTGAAAAGGTCTGCAAAAGATGCAACATTCAAATGCAAAACATGCTGCTTTTAATACCATTAACTACAATTAGCTCAGTAAAAACTAAATTATTCAGTGACATGGCTGACCCAGATGACCCCGAGCAAAACCTTCAGATGTGAGGTGAAACCATGATGACCATGGCTGCTGGGTTCCAGGAAACGTGTGATTGCTCCACAACCCCTCCATAATAATAATTAGTAACTATGTTATAAGGCCATGTCTCTGTGGAGTGGGCCCTGGGGCCAAGTTTATCAAAGGTACATGTGCAAAACAAAGACTGTAAACCTTTCGTGTGCCAGTCTTCCCGCAGAAGGTGTATATTTATAAATTCTGAACTTGACGGAAGAGTGTGCGTATCTCAAGTACAAGCTCAGACCATGCGTACGCCCAACTTCTAGCGGTGGATCAATTGTATCGCAAGCAAATACTGTTCTTTTGAGGGAAATGGAGGTGTTTGACGCACAGAAATTCTAACAATGGTAGGCTAATAAAAACATAAAAATATAGGCTTATTGATAAAACGGACGCATTTGCCGTTGGTAAGGGGATCGCATAGCAGCATGTGGTTTAATAGGCTTATTTTACTTATATTATAGGCCTAAGTCATAATCATATTGCAGGACATGTCACTCCTTTTCTGACATGACTGATTTATTCCCGCTACACAGCATATATCAGACTACCGTTTCTCCATTGCTCATTCAGTAGTGAAGCATGCTCGAGAGTAAATAGACAGCGAGCCTATTTAAGATGTTTGACAGTGTGAGTAGGCTACGGTAAGCCTATCGCTGTGCAATAGGGTCCTGATCCCGATTTAGGGCAGTGCATTTGGAAAGTATTCAGACCACTTGACTTTTCCCACCTTTTGTTACATTACAGCCTTTTTCTAAAATGGATGAAGTAGTTGTTTTGTTTTTTCACTCATCAATCTACACACAGTACCCCATAATGACAAAGCAAAACCAGGATATTGGACATTTTTGCAAATGTATTAAAAATAAAAAACTGGAAATACGGAAATAGCGCCGAATACAACAGGTAGACCTTACAGTGAAATGCTTACTTATAGGCTCTAACCAACAGTGCAATTTTTAAGTAAAAAAAAAGCTATTAGGTGAACAATAGATACGTAAAGAAAAAAACAACAGTAAAAAAGAGAGTGAAAAATAACAGTAGCAAGGCTATGTACAGTAGCGAGGCTATAACAGTAGCTAGGCTATATGCAAATATCACATTTACAAAAGTTTTCAGACCCTTTACTCAGTACTTTGTTGAAGCACCTTTGACAGCAATTACAGCCTGGAGTCTTCTTGGGTATGACACTACAAGTTTGGCACACCTGTATTTGGGGAGTTTCTCCCATTCTTCTCTGCAGATCCTCTCAAGCTCTGTCAGGTTGGATGGGAAGCGTTGTTGTACAGCTAATTTCAGGTCTCTCCAGAGATGCTGGATCGGGTTCAAGTCCAGGCTTTGCTGGAGCACTCAAGGACATTCAGAGACTTCTGCCAAATCCATTCCTGCGTTGTCTTGGCTGTGTGCGTAGGGTCTTTGTCCTGTTGGAAGGTGAACTTTCACCCCAGTCTGAGGTTCTGAGTGCTTTGGAGCAGGTTTTCATCAAGGCTCTCTCTGTACTTGGTTCCGTTCATCTTTCCCTCGATCCTGACTCCCAGTCCCGGCTGCTGAAAAGCATCCCCACAGCAAGATCCTGCCACCACCACGCTTCACCGTAGGGATGGTGCTAGGTTTCCTCCAGACGTGACGCTTGGCATTCAGGCCAAATAGTTAAATCTTTGTTTCATCAGACCAGAGATTCTTGTTTCTCATGGTCTGAGTCCTTTAGGTGCCGTTTGGCAAACTCCAAGTGGGCTTCCGTTTGGCCACTCTACCATAAAGGCCTGATTGCTGGAGTGCTGCAGAGATGGTTGTCCTTCTGGAAGGTTCTCCCATCTCCACAGAGGAACTCTGGAGCTCTGTCAGAGTAACCATCGGGTTCTTGGTCACCTCCCTGACCAAGGCCCTTCTCCCCCAAATGCTCAGTTTGGCCAGGCGTCCAGCTCTAGGAGGAGTCTTGGTGGTTCCAAACTTCTTCCATTTAAGAATGATGGAGGCCACTGTGTTCTTTGGGACCTTCAATGTTGCAGAAATATTTTGGTACCCTTCCCCAGATCTGTGCCTCGATACAATCCTGTCTTCCTTCGACCTCATGGCTTAGTTTATGCTCTGACATACACTGTCAACTGTGGGACGTTATATAGACAGGTGTGTGCCTTTCCAGATCATGTCCAATTAATTGAATTTACTACCAATTAAGTTGTAGAAACATCTCAAGGATGATCAATGGATACAGGGTTCACCAGAGCTGAATTTCGAGTCTCATAGCAAAAGGTCTGAATACTTATGTAAATAAGGTATTTACATTTTTATATTTGAAAATATCTGAAAATCTGTTTTCGCTTTGTCATTATGGGGTGTTGTGCGTAGATTGATGAGGATAAAAAAATATATATTTTAGAATAAGGCTGTAATGTACCAAAGTGTGGAAAAAGTCAATGGGTCTGAATACTTTCCGAAGGCAAGGTATATACGAAAGTATGTGGCTACCCCTTCAAATTAGTGGATTTGGCTATTTCAGCCACACCCGTTGCTGACGTGTATAAAACCAAGCAAACAGCCATGTAATCTCCATAGACAAGCATTGGCAGTAGAATGGCATTACTGAAGAGCTCAGTGACTTTCAATGTGACACCGTCATAGGACTGTGGAGCAGTGGAAACGCGTTCCTCTGGAGTGATGAACTCACCATCTGGCAGTCCAACGGACGAAACTGTGTTTGGCGAATTACAGGAGAACACTACCTGCCCCAATGCATAATGCCAACTGTAAAGTTTGGTGCAGGAGGAATAATGGTCTGGGGCTGTTTTTCATGGTTCGGGCCAGGTCCATTAGTTCCAGTGAAGGGAAATCTTAACGATACAGCATACAATGACATTCTAGATGATTCTGTGCTTCCAACTTCATGGCAACAGTTTGGGGGAGGCCCTTTCCTGTTTCAGCATGACAATGCCCCTGTGCACAAAGCGAGGTCCATACAGAAATGGTTTGTCAAGATCGGCGTGGAAGAACTTGACTGGTCTGCACAGATTCCTGACCTCAACCCAATTGAACACCTTTGGGATGAATTGGAACACAGACTGTGAGCCAGGCCTAATCACCCAACATCAGTGCCCGACCTCACTAATGCTCTTGTGGCTGAATGGAAGCAAGTCCCCACAGAAATGTTACAACATCTAGTGGAAAGACTTCCCAGAAGAGTGGAGGCTGTTATAGAAGCAATGGGGGGACCATATTAATGCCCATGATGCAGTTAATGCAGTTAATGCAGTTAATGCAGTTGTCCACATAGTTTTGGTAATGTAGTGTATGTATGTCTTTCCAATGCATGCCTTTCCTACACACCTCTGAGTATTTGGTATTCAGACATACCTTTTTCAGTAGTGTAATGCTCTGCAGGTGTGGCTACCTTGCGTGCTCTGAATAAATGTAATTCAACCCCTGAAAATCCTTCCACTTGCAGGCCAACCGATTTTCTTGTGGAGTTTTCATTCAATGTGGTTTTCAGTACATTTATCTTAAGCCATCCCTTTAAATACGATGCACCTAGTAGTTAGAATTTTGTCGACAGACAGAATATATCGAGAGAAAGGGTTCAGAATATTAGGGATGGATCATAGAAAGCCTAAATATATGCATATTCGTCTCCATTTCAGCACCAATTGCTAGATTGGAAATCTTGTAGATTATTTTGGTTTAGCAAAGTAGACCTATTTATGAATCATACGAAATGGTTTGGAGAGCCTTTACGCAAGAAAGAAAGAAAACAGTGGTTTGATTCATTCTGAAAATGGCCACATTCAGTTCTTCAACCCATTGTAATGTAATAAGATTCGGGTACATATAATTGTAATAGGGAAAATAGTATACCTTTGTCTATTGCCTGTACTAACCATGGAACTGTGTGATGGCAAGGTCAAGCATTGAGCCAAGCATTGAGTGCTCAAACTGTTATGGCTTTGTCTGCTCTCCACTCCCAAACGATTTAATTAGCCTAGATGTCTTTTTAAAATATTATCAACTGTTAGTGGTGATCCTCGTGACAACCAAACGGCCATGATGGCGTTTGCAGATGAAGTAGGAAGTCTACAGACACCTTAGCAAAATACATTTAAACTCAGTTTTTCACAACTCAGTTTTTCACAATGTACGCTTACCATGCTGCACTTTGGTCCAGTCCTTCAGCCAGTCGTGACAGAACTTCCCACCACCAACGGACCAAGCAACATGGTAAGGTGGACTCCTGGACATGGGAGGACGTTCTGAACGGCACATGGGAGGAGATCCTGGCGGGAAGGGATCGCCTTCCATGGGAACAGGTGGAGGCAGCTAGGGGAGCAGAGGCAGCCGGAGACAGGAACCAGCGGTATGTGGGAACACGGCTAGCAAGGAAGCCCGAGAGGCAGCCCCCCCAATTATTTTTTGGAGGGGCACACGGGGAGTGTGGCAGAGTCAGGAAGCAGACCTGAGCCAACTCCCCGTGCTTACCATGGAGAGCATGGGACTGGTCAGGCCCCGTGCTATGGGGTGGTGCTCACGGTGTCGAGGCGGAGCATTCACAGGCCGGTGTGCTCCGTGCCAGCGTCCCGCATTTGCCGGGTGGAAGCTGGAATCCAGCCAGAACGGGTGGGGCCAGCTCTGCGCTCAAGACCACCAGTGCGCCTCCACGGCCCAGTGTATCCGGTGCCTCGGCCAAGGAAGAGGCCTCCTGGATGTCTCCCCAGCCCGGTGAATCCTGTGCCTGCCTCCTGTCCGGAGCTGCCAGAGTTCCCTCCTGTTGGGAGCTGCCAGAGTCTCCCTCCTGTCCGGAGCTGCCAGAGTCTCCCTCCTGTCCGGAGCTGCCAGAGTCTCCCTCCTGTCCAGAGCTGCCAGAGTCTCCTTCCTGTCCGGAGCTGCCAGAGTCTCCCTCCTGTTCGGAGCTGCCAGAGTCTCCCTCCTGTCCGGAGCTGCCAGAGTCTCCCTCCTGTCCGGAGCTGCCAGAGTCTGCCTCCTGTCCGGAGCTGCCAGAGTCTCCCTCCTGCCCTGGGCCCGCTTAAAGGGTCCCCAGTCCGGGGTCAGCGACTAGGCTCTAGAGGCGCCACCTAAGTGGGCCGAGCCAGAGGCGGAGTGGGGTCTACGTCCCTCGCCAGAGCCGCCACCGCGGAGAAATGCCCACCCAGACCCTCGCCTATAGGTTCAGGTTTTGCGGCCAGAGTCCACACCTTTGGGGGGGGGGGGGGGGGGGGGGGGGGGGGGGGTACTGTCACGCCCTGACCGTAGAGAGCGTTTTATGTCTCTATTTTGGTTTGGTCAGGGTGTGATTTGGGTGGGCAGTCTATGTTCTATGTTCTATGATTTTCTATTTCTATGTGTTTGGCAGGGTGTGGTTCTCAATCAGAGGCAGCTGTCTATCGTTGTCTCTGATTGAGAACCATACTTAGGTACCCTTTTCCCCCACCTGTTTTGTGGGAAGTTTAACTTTATCTTTGTTCAGAGCACTTAGCCCAAAGCGTCACGGTTTGGTTTTTGTTCTTCGTTTTGTCGGCGTCATTTTTGAATAAAGACTTAATGTATGCTTACTTACCATGCTGCACTTTGGCCCAGTCCTTCAGCCAGCCGTGACACTTTACTGTGGGAAAGTTTAATATGTTGATATGCTTCAGTTTGCTGCCACATGACTGGTTTCACATTTGTCTCCAGCGATCATAAGGTAAAGTAGATCTAAAACAAGTGTCATTTATATTTACAATCCCCTTCTCCAAACGGATGACTCATTGACCTCGATCTTATCAAGTGTAAATGACAGAGAATGGGGCTTATATAGGAAAAAAATTAAGTAGATGCTTCTTTTCAATTGGAACCGGTAGGGCTAGTAGACCTTTTTCATTAAGTCAAGGTCAGAATATGGCCTATCTGTAAACACACCTTAATTTATTCGAACTCCACCTCAAACGAATAGTGGGCGAATAGCACTCTATTCTCATGCTTAAATTCGAGGTCAGAATATGCATAACAGAGAGGAAAGCGCTTGAAAAAGGGAATCAAGTTCCCTTTACATGCACTTACTACTATCCCCCCCCCCCCCCCCCCCAGGAGCACAACATAGCCTTTTTAATCTCAGAGCCTATACCAAGGCAGGGGATAGGGACACAATCATGTGTGCATAGATACATAAAGCACTTTGAATAGAATGTCGGCTATAGCATTTACTTTTCAATTGTTCTATTAGATTATCAATATTGCAAACAAACAAAAAATGATTAAAACGTTCAGACGACACCTCTGTAGAAATGTTATCAAATTTGCCATTGCACTTTCTTTTAGAAACTGTCACGGTCCACTTCAAATATCTACAAATCATACAGCAAATGAGGGTGTATGAAAGGGTACTGGAGGGTGTTCTCCATGCAGGGTTGCTCGTTCACGAGTGCACAAATATAGTATAGCTCTGATTTAAACATCCAAACATGGATATGTTGGATGCAACAGTTTGAAAAATAACAAATAATTTTTTGCTCACTCAAATCCTAGAATCTCCACATATGGCAGTGAGAAATGTACACATGGTTGATAAATGAGACCCCTGGTCTTTACCTTCTCAGCTAGGTTCAGACCACCTGGGAAGTGAGTTTAGACCTCCATAGCATTCACGCTGACTGAGTGGAAGTCGCCCTCAGACTTTAGGTCTCTTTGTTTTGTTTTAAGGGGAAGGTGAGTTGACCCTAGATCAGTGCCTAAGGGCAATTTTGACCCAAAACTGACTCAGAAGTCCCTAAAATAATCAAATTCTCTCAACACGCCATGACTTCGCTCTCTATCTGGAGAGAGCTCATGTTTCCTTTATCGATTGCGATTGAATACTCTAACCTCCCGCCCACCTCATGCACCCCATTTCACAGAGCTCTCAAATCCACTTATACGCAAACACGACATCCACAGTTTGTGTTTTAATCCCACTTAAAGCTTGGTTGATTAAATCATGTTACCAGAGGGAAGAACAACACACAGCACTTCTGAGATTTGTTCTGGCTGAAAGTTGGGCTGATTGCAATGAAAACAGCTTTCTTTTGTTGTGTTTGTCGACGTTTCACTTTATATCTTCAAATCAAAAGCAGTACGTACCAAGGGAGTAGTGACTTGTATAAAGCCAGACACTTTACAGCTGCTCATGCAATGAAAGGCTAGAATTATGCAATAGGATTGTTTTCTCATTTGAATCTTAATTAAGTGAAAACGCATATTAATTTCACCTTGTTTAACCACAATACAAGTGCATTGGATGTTGAACAAAATACACAATTCTCTAGCCACCCCAACATGAAATAATAACTTACATCCAGGAGATAGAGAGACACAGAGCAGTGTATCCCTGCCTCATGTGCTCTTTTAACAAAGCTTCTTGTGATTTGATTAAGAAAATGCAGCTGTTAAGGTTGAGACATCCTCTCTATGCTGCTCTGTGTCACTACTGCATACACAGGACCTGCATCTGTGTCATCGCCATGGTGACAGTCCCATCTCCTGTCTCATGTATCCATGGAGGGACAGGAAGTGACTGACAGCCATAAACTCACAAAAAGAGCCAAAAAAAAGACTAATGCGTGAGGCTGCTAGGCATAGAAATACATGACATGTATGTCATTGCCTGTAAGTGCTGCAACATGATGAGTAAACATGTGGCTAAGGGAGTGATGGGACCAAAATCAATACTCAAAGCTACGATGGTTTCTTAAATTGCTCAATTATTTATTGTATTTGGCATCCAGACCAAGGCTATAGATAAAAAGTCCGGCTGCATCTCGGTATCAATAGGGGTCGGGAAATAAGAAGAACGAGAGAAAAAAGAGGAAGAAGAAAGTCAGAGCCCTCTGGACTATGAATAGGGGAGTAATGAGAGACTGTCTGGAGAGGGAAAAGGACGATTCCATCATCCTACTGCTCTCTGCATAAACATACTGTCTCCCTTTATTATCTTTGTCCCTTACCTTTCATATGGGGAGAGAGAGAGAGAGAGAGAGAGAGAGAGAGAGGAGAGAGTTCTAGGGAAGTAGAACGTTCAGAGAGAGAGAGAGAAAGAGAGCGAGAGGCATAGAGGCCGTTTGAAAGAGCAGGAGGCATGCTGTCACGGGCTGACTCTGGGTGTGTCAAAACACCCACTCTAATCAACAGTATATCAGGAGTAGTCTCTGGACATACTGTTTGTGCCACCGCCTCTGCTCCATACAAATAAATAAATCAGTATGCCTCTGGCTCACCATTTCCTCCTTTTGGGTATGGACGGGGTAAATGTCCCTCCTCCTCTCAGAACCAATGACAATATACTGTAGTTCACAAGTCTTCTCCTTCTCATACATTGCCTGCCACCTGTTATACAATCTACTACAAGCCCAAGGTTTCTCCCCTCCCTGAGTGGGGACAGAATGTCCTGTAAGGAACACAGTAGTCCAGCTTGTTTGACGATAGCTCCATTTCACACTTGCACCCTGCTTACATACTAAAAAGGAACAGAAAGTCCTTGTTCTAATTCTTGACTAAAACTACACACATCAGATTTAGTTTTATGATTCCAATAAGTTTCATACAATCATACAGTGACAGGGTAGAATTCTGTTAGTTATAGTTCTACTTTAAATGTATACATAATTTAGTCATTATTCATCAAATTCATAACAGTTTCCCCACATGTTTTGTTGTGGCTAACATTACCTAGGTTAGCTTAAGCTAGGTGACTAACATTACCTAGGTTAGCTTTAGCTAGGTGACAAACATTGCCTAGGTTAGCTTTAGCTAGGTGACTAACATTACCTAAGTTAGCTTTAGCTAGGTGAATAACATTACCTAGGCTAGCTTTAGCTAGGTGACTAACGTTAGCTAGGATAGGGGTTAAAGCCCCCACGTAGTCTTTGAAATGTTATTTTTAAATCATCACTGCATGTCTAATCAATTCAAATTGTATTGGTCACATACACATATTTAGCAGATGTTATTGTGTAGCGAAATGCTTGTGTTCCTAGCTACAACAGTGCAGTAGTATCTAACAATTCAAAACAATACACACAAATCTAAAAGTAAAAGAATGAAATTAGGAAATACAGTACCAGTCAAAAGTTTGGACACACCTACTGATTCAAGGGTTTTTCTTTATTTTTACTATTTTCTACATTGTAGAATAATAGTGAATACATAAAAACTATGAAATAGCACATAAGGAATCATGTAGTAACCAAAAAAGTGTTAAACAAATCAAAATATATTTATATTTTTAATTCTTCAAAGTAGCCACCCTTTGCCTTGATGACAGCTTTACACACTCTTGGCATTCTCTCAACCAGCTTCACCTGGAATGCTTTTCCAACAGTCTTGAAGGAGTTCCCACATATGTTGAGCACTCTCTGCGGTCCAACTCATCCCAAACCATCTCAATTAGGTTGAGGTCGGGTGATTGTGGAGGCCAGATCATCTGATGCAACACTCCATCACTCTCCTTCTTGGTCAAATAGCCCTTACACAGCCTGGAGGTGTGTTGGGTCAATGTCCTGAAGAAAAACAAATTATAGTCCCATTAAGGGCAAATCAGATGGCTGCAAAATGCAGAGGTAGCCATGCTGGTTAAGTGTGCCTTGAATTCTAAATAAATCACAGACAGTATCACCAGCAAAGCACCCCCACATCTCCTTCTCCATGCTTCATGGTGGGAACCACACATACAGAGATAATTCGTTCACCTACTTTGCGTCACACAAGGACACGAGGGTTGGAACCAAAATTCTCAAATTTGGACTCATCAGACCAAAGGACTGATTTCCACCGGTCTAATGTCAATTGCTCGTGTTTCTTAGCCCAAGCAAGTCTCTTCTTCTTTTTGGTGTCCTTCAGTAGAGGTTTCTTTTCAGCAAATCGACTATGAAGGCCTGATTCACACAGTCTCATCTGAACAGTTGATGTTGAGATGTGTCTGTTATTTTAACTCTGCGAAGCATTTATTTGGGCTGCAATTTCTGAGGCTGGTAAATAATGAACTTATCCTCTGCAGCAGAGGTAACTCTGGGTCTTCCTTTCCTGTGGCAGTCCTAGTGAGAGCTAGCTTCATCATAGCCCTGGATGGGCTTTGCCACTGCACTTGAAAAAACTTTCAAAGTTCTTTACATTTTATGACTGACCTTCATGTCTTAAAGTAATGATGGACTGTCATTTCTCTTTGTTTATTTAAGCTGTTCTTGGCATAATATGGACTTGTTTTTTTTAACCAAATAGGGCTATCTTCTGTATATTACGCTACCTTGTCACAATACAGCAATACAATACAATACTGGTACTGTATATACATATTAGGACGAGCAAGGTCGGAGTGGCATTGACTAAAATACAGTAGAATAGAATACAGTATAGATATGAGATGAGTAAAGCAGTATGTAAACATGATTAAAGTGACTAGTATTCCATTATTAAAGTGGCTAATGATTCCATGTGTATCTATATAGGGCAGCAGCCTCTAAGGTGCAGGGTTGAGTAACCGGGGGATAGCCTGGCTATTTAACAGTCTGATGGCCTTGAGATAGAAGCTGTTTTTCAGTCTCTCGGTCCCAGCTTTGATGCACCTGTACTGACCTCGCCTTCTGGATGATAGCGGGGTGAACAGGCTGTGTTTGTTTATTTAAAGAAAATAACTCAAAAATATATGTCTTAATCATTTATTTCCATGAGCCTCCTTTTGTCCTTGAAATGCTCAGATTGATCGTGTGGGCTTTAGGAAACAAATGTGATGGTCTAGAGCCCACCCCCTTACCCAGATGAACAGTCATTGGTCTATTATAATCAGATCACATTGTGACATCATGATATAGGCCAAAAGTGTCATCCCATCTGTACAGGCTGAAAAACAACTCTTACACAAAAATACATTATCATAAGTTTTCCAATTTCAGAGTGTTATTTCAACCTCCGTGTGGAAATATCCTTAGAAAAACGGGTAAGTTACGTTTTTAACTGCACTGCCACTTTAATGTCAGGGTTAGGGGTTAGGGTTAGCTAACATGCTAGCTAATTATCTAAAATGCTAAAGTTGTTCATCATGTGATTCGAACAAGCAACGTTAGGGTTACCTGACCTTTACATTTTATGCCCAACCAACCTCCCTCCTATCACATCTGTTTTAAGTAATCTACTGCCTTTATCTGTGATTGAAATTCACTGTATACAAAATTGTGTGGTAGACACAAAACAACTGTCTATCTCACTATAATTTGTGATATTGAGTTGGGTCAAATGAAGATCCTACATCTGTATAGTAAAACAAACAGACACACACAAATGCACACACGCATACGCACAAACTCTCCATCGCTCTCTCTCTCACCAATCAGCAGCCGGATGTCTCCTAGAGAGTGAATCAGGTAATAAATGGAGGTTACAGGCCTGGTTATTTCTGTCCTGCTGATGGAACTCCTGCTGAATGGAAGGTGAAAGGCCAATCATGCTCAGAGTGACCTTCTGTGGCCCGGTCCCCAGGGCCCCTGTGTGTGACTGACAGAGAGAGGGGAAATTGACCTCACAACACCATCTTTCGTCCAAATGGATCTGAGACCCACACGTCTGCTGTGACTGATTGAATGGCTGTCATCATTGAAACTCCCCAGTCGAACAAGAGTCCATTCAGATGGGAGAGAGAGGAAATGAAATGGAAGTGAAGAGAGCTCTGTGTAAATGCCTCAGACAAAATACTGTAGTTTGATAACAAAAGAGAGAGGATGAGAAAAAGTGACATGACTCACTGTAACTCCATTGTGGCTTTATGTTAGTTTCTTTTCTTTGAGTGACTTTGACAGGTTAACAATGGAGTCATTTGACATCCATTGACAGGTAGAAAATATCTTACTGTCCACAAAAAATGTATGTGGATTTTGTGCCAAATCTAAATGTATTTGTCACGCTTCATAGACAACAGGTGTCCTGCAGCGTTAAAGATTAGATAGGTGACAAGAGGAATAAATAAACATTGACGAGGAATAAATAAACAATAAAAATAAAGAGTCAAAATAATATGGTTATATTTTGGGAGTAAAAAATAACATGGATAATTACAGGAAGTACCAATACCGAGTCGATGTGCAAGAGTACAAGGCAAATGAGGTAGCTATGTACTGTACATACAGTGGGGCAAAAAAGTATTTAGTCAGCCACCAATTGTGCAAGTTCTCCCACTTAAAAAGATGAGAGGCCTGTAATTTTCATCATAGGTACCCTTCAACTATGACAGACAAAATGAGAAAAAAAAATCCAGAAAATCACGTTGTAGGATTTTTAATTTATTTATTTGCAAATTATGGTGGAAAATAAGTATTTGGTCGATAACAAAAGTTTATCTCAATACTTTGTTATATGCCCTTTGTTGGCAATGACAGAGGTCAAACGTTTTCTGTAAGTCTTCACAAGGTTTTCACACACTGTTGCTGGTATTTTGGCCCATTCCTCCATGCAGATCTCCTCTAGAGCAGTGATGTTTTGGGGCGGTTGCTGGGCAACACAAACTTTCAACTCCCTCCAAAGATTTTCTATGGGGTTGAGATCTGGAGACTGCCTAGGCCACTCCAGGACCTTGAAATGCTTCTTACGAAGCCACTCCTTCGTTGCCCGGGCGGTGTGTTTGGGATCATTGTCATGCTGAAAGACCCAGCCACGTTTCATCTTCAATGCCCTTGCTGATGGAAGGACGTTTTCACTCAAAATCTCACGATACAAGGCCCCATTCATTCTTTCCTTTACATGGATCAGTCGTCCTGGTCCTTTTGCAGAAAAACAGCCCCAAAGCATGATGTTTCCACCTCCATGCTTCACAGTAGGTATGGTGTTCTTTGGATGCAACTCAGCATTCTTTGTCCTCCAAACACGACGAGTTGAGTTTTTACCAAAAAGTTCTATTTTGGTTTCATCTGACCATATGACATTCTCCCAATCTTCTTCTGGATCATCCAAATCCAAATGAGTCCAAATGTTTGTAGGTGACCAAATACTTATTTTCCACCATAATCTGCAAATAAATTAATTAAAAATCCTACATTGGGCTTTTCTGGATTTTTTTTCTCATTTTGTCTGTCATAGTTTAAATGTACC
Source organism: Oncorhynchus clarkii lewisi (assembly GCF_045791955.1). NCBI lineage: Eukaryota > Metazoa > Chordata > Actinopteri > Salmoniformes > Salmonidae > Oncorhynchus > Oncorhynchus clarkii. Next base: position 64,416,308 of record NC_092147.1, read on the forward strand.
TATGATGAAAATTACAGGCCTCTCTCATCTTTTTAAGGGGGAGAACTTGCACAATTGGTGGCTGACTAAATACTGTTTTGCCTCACTGTATAGGTAGGGGTAAAGTGACTAAGCCACAGAATAGATAAGACCGTAGCAGCAGTGTACGTGGTAAGTGTGAAAGTGTGTGTGTTATGTGTGTGTGCTATGTGTGTGTGGGTGCATGTAGTGTGTCAGTGTGTGTGTTGGGAGTGCAAAAAAGGATCAATGCAGGTAGTCCGGATAGCCATTTGAGTAGCTATTTAGCAGTCTTGTTTAGCAGTTTAATGGCTTGGTGGTAGAAGCTGTTCAGGGTCCTGTTGGTTCCAGACTTGGAGCATTGGAACCACTTGCCGTGCAGTAGCAGAAAGAACAGTCTGTGGCTTGGGTGGCTGGAGTCTTTGACAATTTATAGTGCTTTCCTCTGACAATGCCTGGTATAGAGGTCCTGGATGGCAGGAAGCTCGGCCCCAGTGATGTACTGGGTCTAACGCATTATCCTCTGAGGCGCCTTGTGGTCAAATGCCAAGCATTTGCCATACCAAGTGGGGATGCAGCCAGTCAAGATGCTCTCGATGGTGCAGCTGTAGAACGTTTTGAGGATCTGATGGGCCCATGCCAAATATTTTCAGTCTCCCCGGGGGGGGGGGGGGGGGGGGGGAAGAGGAAGAGGCATTGTCGTGCCCTTTTCATGACTGTGTTGGTGTATTTGGACCATGATAGATCCTTAGTGATGTGGACACCGAGGAACTTGAAGTTATCGACCCGCTCCACTACAGCCCCGTCGATGTGAATGGTAGCGTGCTCGGCCCTCTATTTCCTCTAGTCTACAAGGAGCTCCTTTGTCTTACTGACATTGAGGGAGAGGTTGTTGTCCTGGCACCACACTGCCAGGTCTCTGACCTCCTTCCTATAGGCTGTCTCATCGTCGTCGGTGATCAGGCTTACCATCGTTGTGTTGTCGGCAAACTTAATGATGATTTTGGAGTCGTGCACGGCCATGCAGTTGTGGGTGACTAGGGACTACAGTAGTGGACTGAGCATGCGCCACTGAGGAGACCATGTTGAGACCGAGTGGCGGATGTGTTGTTGCCTACCCTCACGACCTGGGGGCAACCCGTCAGGAAGTCCAGGATCCAGTTGCAGAGGAAGGTGTTCAGTCCCAGGAACCTTAGCCTAGTGATGAGCTTCAAGGGCACTATCGTGTTGAACGCTGAGTTGTAGTCAATGAATAGCATTCTCATGTAGGTGTTCCTTTTGTCCAAGTGGGAAAGGGCAGTGTGGAATGCAAGCGAGATTGCATCATCTGTGGATCTGTTGGGGCGGTATGCACATTTAAGTGGGTCCAGGGTGTCTGTGATGATGGTGTTGATATGAGCCATGACCAGCCTTTCAAAGCATTTCATGGCTACAGAGATGAGTGCTACAGGTCGATAGTTATTTAGACAAGTTACCTAGGCGTTCTTGGGCACAGGGACTATGGTGGTCTGCTTGAAACATGTAGGTATTACAGCTTGGGTCAGGGAGAGGTTGAAAATGTCAGCGAAGACAGCTGCTCAGCGCATGCTCTGAATACGTGTCCTCATAATCTGTCTGGCCCTGTGGGAATGTTAACCTGTTTAAATGTCTTACTCACATCGGCTACAGAGAGCGTGATCACACAGTTGTCCGGAACAGTTGTTGCTCTCATGTATGGTTCAGTGTTGCTTGCCTCGTAGAGAGTTTAAAGGCATTTAGCTCACCTGGTAGGCCTGTGTCACTGGGCAGCTCGCGGCTAAGTTTCCCTTTGCAAACTGTGATAGTTTGCAAGCCCTGCCATATCCAACGAGAGTCAGAACTGGTGTAGTAGGATTAGATCTTAGTCCTGTATAGAATCTTTGCCTGTTTGATTGTTCGTCAGAGGGTTTAGCAGGATTTCCTACAAGCGTCCAGGTTAGTGTCCCACTCCTAGCTTGTTGAGTGCGATCTTCTTGCCAGCATCAGTTTGGGCTGGTAAGTAGACAGCTATGAGAAATACAGATGAAAATGATCTTGGTAAATAAACTCAGCAAAAAAAGAAACGTCCCATATTCAGGACCTTGTCTTTCAAAGATAATCCGTAAAAATCCAAATAACTTCACAGGTCTTCATTGTAAACGGTTTAAACACTGTTTGCCATGCTTGTTCAATGAATCATAAACAATTAATGAACATGCACCTGTGGAATGGTCATTAAGACACTAACAGCTTACAGACGGTAGGTAATTAAGGTCACAGTTATGAAAACTTAGGACACTAAAGAGGCCTTTCTACTGACTCTGAAAAACACAGAAAGAAAGATGCCCAGGGTCCCTGCTCATCTGCGTGAACGTGCCTTAGGCATGCTGAAAGGAGGCATGAAGACTGCAGAGGTGGCCAGGGCAATAAATTGCAATATCCGTACTGTGAGACGCCTAAGACAGCGCTATAGGGAGACAAGACGGACAACTGATCATCCTCGCAGTGGCAGACCACATGTAACAACACCTGCACAGGATCGGTACATCCGAACATCACACCTGCGGGACATGTACAGGATGGGAACAAAACTGCCCGAGTTACACCAGGATTGCTCAATCCCTCCATCAGTGCTCAGAGTGTCCGCAATAGGCTGAGAGAGGCTGGACTGAGGGCTTGTACGGTCTTCACCAGACATCACCAGCAATAACGTCGCCTATGGGCACAAACCCACCGTCGCTGGACCAGACAGAACTGGCAAAAAGTGCTCTTCACTGATGATTCGCGGTTTTGTCTCACCAGGGGTGATGGTTGGATTCGCGTTTATCGTCGACGGAATGAGCTTTACACCGAAGCCTTTACTCTGGAGCGGGATCGATTTGGAGGTGGAGGGTCCATCATGGTCTGGGGCGGTGTGTCACAGCATCATCGAACTGAGCTTGTTGTCATTGCAGGCCATCTCAAAGTTGGGCGTTACAGGAAAGACATCCTCCTCCCTCATGTGGTACCCTTCCTGCAGGCTCATCCTGACATGACCTTCCAGCATGACAATGCCACCAGCCATACTGCTCGTTCTGTGCGTGATTTCCTGGAAGACAGGATTGTCTGTGTTCTGCCTTGGCCAGCGAAGAGCCCGGATCTCAATCCCATTGAGCACGTCTGGGACCTGTTGGATAGGAGGGTGAGGGCTAGGGCGATTCCCCCCAGAAATTTCGAGGAACTTGCAGGTGCCTTGGTGGAAGAGTGGGGTAACATCTCACAGCAAGAACTGGCAAATCTGGTGCAGTCCATGACGAGGAGATGCACTGCAGTACTTAATGCAGCTGGTGGCCACACAAAATACTGACTGTTACTTTTGATTTTGACCCCTCCTTTGTTCAGGGACACATTATTCCATTTCTGTTAGTCACATGTTTGTGGAAATTGTTCAGTTTATGTCTCAGTTGTTGAATCTTGTTATGTTCATTCACATATTTACACAAGTTAAGTTTGCTGAAAATAAATGCAGATGTTTCTTTTTTTGCTGAGTTTAGTATGGTCTACAGCTTATCATGAGGTATTCTAACTCAGGCGAGCAGAACCTCGAAACTTCTTTAATAGAGATTGCGCACCAGCTGTTGTGAAATCATGTAAAACAAATGAAGACAGAATGGGGTAGCTGTGAGAAAATAAGAAAACACATTTCTATTCAATAGGTTGAATCGAAGGACATAGCAATGCACACTGTACAAAGTAACGGCGGCCAAAGCTTTTATGATCAGCAACATTGTCAACAATTATTGTGACAATTGTAATAATTAATAGGGAAGAGCTTGGAATTGTTATATTAGTCAGATGTAAATATGTCACCATAGCTACTGCAAGAATGAGATGCCTGATTGGGGATGCAATTATGGTTGTTGCCAGGAAACCAGGGCCAATACAGGTCATTAAATTAAGTTATAAACATAAAGAGACACTGCTAATTAGTAAATAATTAGCAATTGGCCTTTCTAATTAGTCAATTAGTATTGGGTTAGCGTATTACAGTGGCTTGTTGTTGTGTTGGGAACAGTTAAGACACACAGCTTGCTTGCCACATACTGAAGACACAACAGCTGAGACACACATAGCACAGACACAAATCGGTAGCTACAAACAAAGAAGAGAGAAAGAGGGAGAGCGAGAGAGAAAGAGGTTTACTGTTAGCTACAACTATTGACTCTGTCTGAGCAAGGCCCCTGGAGAGAGGGACGTGTTGTGTGGTCCACTCACCTGCTATCACCTACAGTCCCCAGGTATGGACCCCTGCCCTGGGATCATGGGTCTTTGTTAATGGAATGTATCAGCAGGTTAGTTGTTTGGGACACAGTCCCCTTTGGAGATATGGTGGTGAGACGTTCGGGGTTTACCTTTGAGCCCTGAACACTGAACAACCCACTGTCCAGCCTACAAAGTAACCGGTGCAGAGGGAAAAGTACACAATCTCTACCTCACAGTCTGGACAGCTGGGAGTGGGTTCATCACCAGGCCTGATCTGGTTTAGATAAATGATGGCATCCAGAGAAACAGGAATAGACTGGCACTCTAGGAGTCGGATTGGAGAGGGCTCACTCCACCTCTCTCTAAGTCTGATGATGAGTTACTATCAGAGGCAAACAGAGACTCACACAGTCAGTCACTGATGGCCGGATGTAGTCATCCACACATAACAGGAGGTCTGCCTCTGTCATAGCGCTGGTGCTTTGGAAAGAATGGCGGCTCAATGGTCCTTGAGAGGACTTCATTCACATCAGTCTAGATTTGGGCTGTGGAGGTACTGTGGTTGTTTGTTCATCACTCATCAAGGGGTTTTGGAGAGGCAAAAGTTGGCATCATTATGCTTGTAAATATCCTTTGATATCATATTGTTGTTTTTAAATATGTGACAGATGTCGTGGAAAATTGCAAGATTATGTTATAATGCTTGTACTGCATTATAATGGTTGTTTTATTCAACAGAATAGAGTATTGTGTGTGTGTTCCACTGAGGATGGGCCTCTATGAGATAGCACTGACAGAGGAGATTTACGATGTCTTTGGGTGATAAAACCTAAAGAGCATTCCAGATAACATGAGGTAATGTTTTTGTGCTATGAAGTACCAGGAACGAGATTAGAACCTCGTCTGAGGGACCAAACTGAACGATAATTTATAGCGAATGTTATCTGGCTATGGGATACTCCTCTCTCTCAAGTAAAAGTCTTTCTTTGTGAACTGTTCCTAAGATCTGTGGTTCGTCATGTAGGTTGAGAGGGGTGTATCTTGCCCATAAAAGATATTTGTACTTTTCTGATGTCACTTTCAATGGTTCATTAGAGATGGCGCATAATTGAAAGTCAAAATGCTATTCCAAAGCTCTTATTATTATTAAAAATGTAGTTTAAGTATAACTCTGACTGGTGTGTGAAGTTTGTAACTCTCCTTATTTGGTAAAGCAGAAATAAGCCACCACACCGGCCAGCTCAAATCAGTCTTATGTGCAAAAAAAATGAAATGGTGATTTTTACATTGGATAAAAGTAGATACTCAGAGCTACAAAAGGATACAGTATATCATACACTACAGTTGAGGAACAATGGGAAAGTAATTTTGCTTTGAAAGTTGTAAATCTTGGAAACTCACTTTGGTGAAAATGGCCTGGTTTTGGTACTACTATTGGAGAACCCTTCTTTGTCTACACCCATTCAGCATCGTTCACACCCTCTTAAGCTTTAGCCCCACCCATCTCTTTAAGGGTTGAACTGAATGTACTAACAGCAGTCAAGCTAACTTGCTAGCTACTTCCAGACATCTAAGTGAGAGAGAACTGCTCACTGAACATTACTCGCCCTGGTAAAACTGGTTAGGTTGTTATGTTATCCAGAGCATTGGTGACTGCAACTGTGCTGTCAGATTGTCACTCAGACGAGAGTGCTCTGAAATCGGAGTAGATGGCCAGACTGAATTTTAGAATGCACGTGAAATGGTTACTTGCATAGTGGAGTCTTCTGTTAAGATATGTAGTTAGCTAGCTAGCTAGTTAAACAATGATCCATAATCACAACATATGGCATTACTACCCTGCATGAATCTGCAGGTAGCTAACCAACCAGGTTCAATGTTAGCTACCTAACATTAGGCTATAGCTAGTTAAGCAAATAGCTCTGCGATGCGAATAATAAGGTCATACACGTAACGTTAACTAGTGAGTCAGCCAGCTAACATTAGCTAGCTAGCTAGGTAAACAATGAACCATAATCACAACTCATGACATTACTACCCTGTATGAATCTGCAGGTAGCTAAACAGCCAGGTTCAGTGTTAGCTAGCTAACATTAGGCTATAGCTAGCCTAATGGATCTTTCTGGATCTTTCTGTCAAAATTTGAAACATATAATATCTGATAATGTAACTTGCCAGACTATCTTACCCATATACATCATTCTTGTTTGGACGCGTCTCCTGTCGGATGCCATGGTTGCCCATAGTTTGAAGATGTCATCTGGAAGCGATCATACTCAAATTCCAGTGATTTCAAAACTCAGTCCTCCAGAAAGTGGTGAGCAACACTTATGCAGTTTTAATACACAATACATTTGTTTTAAAGACACAGGATTATCTAGACATACTGACCAGCTCAAATAGACAGAAGCGTGTTTAATGGCAGACCAATCCAAACTCATCTCTCAGCATGTCCAACCCACTCATTATCTCAGCCAATCATGGATTACGGGAATATTGCTGACTTTTTCTTTGGCTATACCAACTAGGCTCATAATTTAACAATTTTATTTGTATTTACAAATGGCATACAAGTTTGTTATTAAGGCATATGAAAGTTCATATGTTCGAGAAGGCATTTCTGCCAAAAAGCACATTTTGATCAACAACAAAAAATGTTTACGTTCAAACGGCTCACCTGTGAAGTAATGACCCGCGACATACGCCTAGTTTCCTGAAACGGGACACATGTGTTCATCTGTACAGTTGAAGTCGGAAGTTTACATACATCTTAACCAAATACATTTAAACTCAGTTTTCACAATTCCTGACATGTAATCATAGTTAAGATCATCACTTTATTTTAAGAATGTGAAATGTCAGAATAATAGTAAAGATAATTATTTATTTAAGCTTTCTTTCATCACATTCCCAGTGGGTCAGAAGTTTACATCCACTCAATTAGTATTTGGTAGCATTGCCTTCAAATTGTTTAACTTGGGTCAACGATGATCATTATGGCCAAACAGTTCTATTTTTGTTTCATCAGACAAGAGGACATTTCTCCAAAAAGTACGAACTTTGTCCCCATGTGCAGTTGCAAACCGTAGTCTGGCTTTTTTATGGCGGTTTTGGAGCAGTGGCTTCTTCCTTGCTGAGCGGCCGTTCAGGTTATGTCGATATTGGACTCGTTTTACTGTGGATATAGATACTTGTGTACCTGTTCCCTCCAGCATCTTCACAAGGTCCTTTGCTGAAGTTCTGGGATTGATTTGCACTTTTCGCAAAAAAGTATGTTCATCTCTAGGAGACAGAACGCGTCTCCTTCCTGAGCGGTATGACGGCTGAGTGGTCCCATGGTGTTTATACTTGCATACTATTGTTTGTACACATGAACGTGGTACCGTCAGTCGTTTATAAATTGCTCCCAAGGATGAACCAGACTTGAGCTCTACAATTGTTTTTCTGAGGTCTTGGCTGATTACTTCTGATTTTCCCATGATGTCAAGCAAAGATGCACTTATTCTGAAGGTAGGCCTTGAAATACATTAACAGGTACACCTCCAATTGACTCAAATGATGTCAATTATCCTATCAGTAGCTTCTAAAGCTTCATTTTCATTTTCTATGTAATTTTCCAAGCTGTTTAAAGGCACAGTCAACTTAGTGTATGTTAACTTTCTGACCCACTAAAATTGTGATACAGTGAATTTTATGTCTGTAAACAATTGGTGGAAAAATGACTTGTGTCATGCACAAAGTAGATGTCCTAACTGACTTGCCAAAAACGAGTTTTAATGACTCCAACATACGTGTGTGTAAACATCCGACTTCAACTGTATGTCTTGTGATTGCTTCAAAATGAATTGCGTCATTAAGTACATTAGTTTTCTGATCTGATCGGATAGTGTAAATAAATGATAGTGTCATTGAAACATAGTCATAGAAAAGCACAGTAGGTGAAAGTGGGGTAATGTGAGCCCTTTTTTACATTCAGCATCACTCCGTCAAGTGAAACATAGTATTCTTTCCAACAAATAGATCTACATATATTTCAGAATGTTGTGTATCCCTGGAAATAATCTTAATTCTTGTAAACATTACAGTTTTGAAAACATAGCTTGTCCAACAAAAGTGGTCTCTTGGAAAACGTACCCACGATGGGGTGCATTGAGCCGGAGGACAGGGTAAGTTGCCTACACATTTCTGTACTTAATGAAACATTACCACTACCTTTTTAAAACAATGTCAATCTTTATTTCCCAAACACAATTCAACATCATCACTTTTGTGTCTTTTATTCATTTTAAGCATATTTTAACACAGGCTTAACACACGTAAAACACTTTAAACTTTTCTTTTTACACTTTTAACATAAGCCAGGCCCTGTTGTTACCTCATATCCCAGCGATAATGCCTTGCATTACGCCTGTGAAGAAAACGTTTCAATTTGCTCAACTTGCCATTGGCTCAACTTACCCCAAGGGCAAACATTTTGACTATATTAACTCACACAGCTACAATGATGCACGTTCATGCTAGGTTTAGGACCTCATCTTGAAGCTTTAGAGACCGCAACTGATGTATCGAACAATCTTGAAATTATATAGCAACAACGATGAGGATCTCTGTGGCAATCCTCCTCTCCTTTCTAAAGACATAATGAAATGGACACCGTTCCCTCTATGTAGGGCAAAACCTCACAGAGAGCAGGATGTCCATTAATACAGTGACATCAAGATGGCCTTTCTCCTCCTGGACACTCCATTGCCATGGTTACCACCCTCACGATTACAGTATGTCACCCATCAGCGACGCTGAGCCAGAGGGGAATCCCCCTGAGGATGCCATAATGCAGCCTCAACACCACCACCACTCTCTGTTCCAGTTGGAACCACAGAAGCTAATTGCTCATCTCATCACTGGCCTGTGAAAAATTGGCCATTCCGGCTAATTAGGATAAAACAGTGACAGTAATTTCCCCGAGCTGAAATGACATCATCGTCAGAGACTCACCATCTGTTGTCAGTCTGGGACCAAAGGGTCAAAGGTTGTGGGTGAGGATGGGACTGATGATGATGCTGTTTTATACAGACTCCCTTAGGCACTGACCTACGCTGTGGTGAAATATAGAGTCCCCGTAGACTATTCTGAGAGGAATTCAGGTAATGTTCCCCTTATGGTGTTCTGTTTTCATGTTGGAGGCTGGGAATGCCTGCAATTAAGCAGAAATATTGCGTGGGTATATACGAAGAGGGATAGTAAATATGTGTGGAACATTAGGAACAGGAACACCTGCTCTTTCCATGACCAGGTGAATCCAGGTCAAAGCTATGATCCCTTATTGATGTGACCTGTTAAATCCACTTCAAATCAGTGTAGATGAAGGGGGGGAGACGGGTTAAAGAAGTATTTTTAAGCCTTTAACAATTGAGCGATGGATTGTGTATGTGCGCAATTCAGAGGGTGAATGGGCAAGACAAAATATTTAAGTGCCTTTGAATGGGGTATGATAGTAGGTGCCGGGCGCACCGGTTTGTGTCAAGAACTACTATGCTGCTGGATCTTTCACGCTCAACAGTTTCCCGTTTGTATCAAGAATGGTCCACCACCCAAAGGACATCCAGCCAACTTGACACAACTGTGGGAAGCGTCAGAGCCAACATGGGCCAGTATCCCTGTGGAACGCTTTAGACACCTTGCAGAGTCCACGCCCCGACGAAATGAGGCTGTTCTGAGGGCAAAAGAGGGTGCAACTCAATATTAAGAAGGTGTTCCTAATGTTTTGTACACTCAGAGTATGCGCTCCAGTCTGGATGATTCATGGATTTCAGCAAAGAGGAGCTGCTGAAATTTCACCGAGCAGTTGATATGGGGTGCTCAGAATATAAACTACTGTAGCTAGCTAGGTGAATAAAGAAAACGCTATAGACAGCAACATCCCTTTAATAAAGTGTGTTCTCTTCTTCTAGTGAGTCAGAAAATCTACTCTTATTGAATGGAAGGTGCTGCCCTCTAGACAAGGTAGTTTAAATCCCATACATTGAGCAATTACTTATAGTTCGAACAAACACACAGACAAACAAGCATTTCTCACAGTGAGCCAGCGCAGTCTCAACAAGGAAAACCATAGAATGCAATGATGCAGTTCTCCCCGCCTCCCGTGTACACAGAGATTATTTATCATTGCTTATCAGTGGTGAACATTGAGCCTCGGCTGTTGACAAGGGTACCTGATGTTTGTGACAAGGCAATTCATCAAACACGTCACAGATCACTTTGTCAGAAAACAAACAAAAACAATTAGATATCCTCCTGTTCCCTGTCACATTATTCAAACTGAGTGGATAGCGTAGCAACGTAGACAAACGCACAAAGTCAACCTCTAGCCTTGACTACCTCCCCAGTGAGGCTTCTCTTGCTTGTTGTTTAAAAGATCAACAACATGAGAATTCAGTGAGATTGATGGAGAACTGAGTGGATATGTGGATGCCACTTACGGTAATAACTTTACTCTTTAAGTGCGCGCTGTCCATTGTCTGTCACGCACCACATCTCCCAAAAGATAACTCCCGCTCTACCTCTCCCTCCTTTCTCTTCCCATCTCTCTATTTCTCTCTCCTTCACTTGTTTGAGAGATGAGGTGAATCCAAAATTGCATTTTCAAATGTTAATGAATGATCCTGTGTGTCTAACCCCTCCAATCCTTCTCCCACACCCCCAAACCTCTTCTATGACCGCCCATGTGTGGGCCTCATTAAGCCTCCATGGTCGGTTGCTTGTCATTCCCCTGTGGAGCACCATGGGTACTTGGAGGTGGGGGAGACACACTAGAGGGATCAGAGAGAATCTTCACACTCCTCCAACCTCGTCTCTCAGCGGTAATAGTGTCAGACCATTTTCCTTAACAAGTGACTCTGTATCCTGTGTCCCTAGAGCCAATTTGCAGTTTGCCCTAGTAAAAAAGTCCTATGGGATTCCAATAAAAACATTCCTATGGAATTTTGGAACCTATCTTTTCTTTTGGAATCCTATAAAATTGTATAGCTATAGCATAAAATCCTATAGGATAGAATTCCATAGGAGTCCAATAGGACTGGTTCCCAAAATCTGATAGGATTTTTCTATTGTAATTGTAACATCTGCTTCCAACTCACACTCTCAAACACATAGATCCCCTGAACACAGCTCACTTTCCAGCCCACTTTCCAGCTCACACTCTCCAACACATACTGTAGATCCCCTGAACGCAGCTCACTCTCGAGATCCCAATCACCCGAATTCTGATCACCTGTTCACACATTATCACACACTATTTAGTTCAGTTCTTTGTACCCCATCACTGTGAGGTATTGTTTGTTTTGTGACATGCTTCTATTCAGAGTGCTGGGTTTCCTGTAATTTAATCCTCCCGTGTATGATAGTTTTGTCATACTGCAAATGAACTTGAAGCCTTGAATTATTCCCATATTGTGAACATGGGTTGAAGAGGTTGAGAACCTCAGGGAATTATCACTGGTGTGAGTAGGTAAAGAGATGGAGATTGGGCTTTGGAGACACGGGAGAGAGGCTGTTCCACAGTTTACTGGTCTTTCATCTTGATTGCAGTTTAACATAAATGTTTAGGTTTCTGTGTGATATTTAGCTGTGTGAACTGTAATTTATCCAATTGTAGTGTCCGTACACTATTGTCTGAAATAACAACGAATAGAATAATATCAATACGATGGCTTGACAGGTTCTGATAAGTAGGCAGGGTGAATGAACGGGCTGCTGCACAGTCACTACGGGAGCTCTTTCTAGAGTGCCAGATTAAATTGTGCATTAAAGCATTTTTTACTCTGTAAATGGGTCAACTAGTGAGAAATACAGTGCATTCGGAAAGTACTCAGACCCCTTGACTTTTCCCACATTTTGTTACATTACAGCCTTATTCTAAAATGTATTAAATAGTTTTTTTTACTCATCAATCTACACACAATAACCCATAATGACAAAGCAAAAATATAATTTTTTTAGTACATTTCTTTACATACACTACCTTTCAAATGTTTGAGGTCACTTAGAAATGTCCTTGTTTTCCATGAAACCATACATGAAATGAGTTGCAAAATGAATAGGAATTATAGCCAAGACGTTGAAAAGGTTATAAATAATGATTTTTAATTTAAATATAATTGTGTCCTTCAAACTTTGCTTTTGTCAAAGAATCCTCCATTTTCAGCCACTACAGCCTTGCAGACCTTTGGCATTCTACTTGTCAATTTGTTGAGGTAATCTGAAGAGATTTAACCCCATGCTTCTTGAAGCACCTCCCACAAGTTGGATTGGCTTGATGGGCACTTCTTACGTACCATACGGTCAAGCTGCTCCTACAACAGCTCAAAAGGGTTGAGATCCGGTGACTGTGCTGGCCACTCCATTATAGACAGAATACCAGCTGACTGCTTCTTCCCTAAATAGTTCTTGCATAGTTTGGAGCATGTGTCCTTTGGGTCATTGTCCTGTTGTAGAAGGAAATGAGCTACAATTAAGCGGCGTCCACAGGGTATGGCATTGCGTTGCGAAATGGAGATCCCTTTTACCCTGTACAAATCTCCCACTTTATCACATCCAAAGCACCCCCAGACCATCACATTGCCTCCACCATGCTTGACAGATGGTGTCAAGCACTCCTCCAGCATCTTTCATTTTTTATGCATCTCACAAATGTTCTTCTTTGTGATCTGAACACCTCAAACTTAGATTCGTCTGTCCATAACACCTTTTTCCAATCTTCCTCTGTCCAGTATATGTGTTCTTTTGCCTATGGCTTTTTCTTTACTGTTGACGTTGAGACTGGTGTTTTGCAGGTACTATTTAATGAAGCTGCCAGTTGAGGACTTATGAGGCATCTGTTTCTCAAATAGACACTCTAATGTACTTGTCCTCTTGCTCAGTTGTGCACCGGGGCCTTCCACTCTTTCTATTCTGGTTAGAGGCAGTTTGCGCTGTCCTGTGAAGGGCGTTGTACGAGATCTTCAGTTTCTTGGCAATTTCTCGCATGGAATAGCCTTCATTTCTCAGGACAAGAATAGACTGACGAGTTTCAGAAAGTTATGTGTTTCTGGCCATTTTGAGCCTGTAATCAAACCCATAAATGCTGATGCTCCAGATACTCAACTAGTCTAAAGAAGGCCAGTTTTACATCTTCTTTAAGCTGCACAACTGTTTTCAGCTGTGTTAACATTATTGCAAAATGGTTTTCTAATGATCAATTAGCCTTTTAAAATGAGAAACTTGGATTAGCTAACACAACGTGCCATTGGAAAACAGGAGTGATGGTTGCTGATAATGGGTCTCTGTACAGCTATGTAGATATTCCATAAATAAATCTGCCGTTTCCCGCAACAAAAGTCATTTACAACATTAACAATGTCTACACTGTATTTTTTATCAATTTGATGTTATTTTAATGGACTTTTTTCTTATTCTTTGTTAAGTTACAGCCGCATTCTAAAATTGATTAAATAGTTTTTTTCCTCATCAATCTACACACAATGCCCCATAATGACAATTTACCACAGGTGGACTCCAATCAAGTTGTACAAACATCTCAAGGATGATCAGTGGAAACGGGACGCAACTGAGCTCAATTTCGAGTCTCATAGCAAAGGTTCTGAATACTTACAGTATGTAAATAGGGTATTTCTGTTTTTAACACATTTGCTAAAAACGTGTTTTTCGCTTTGTCATTATGGGGTGTTGTGTATAGATTGATGAATAACATTTTTATTTAATCCATTTTAGAGTAAGGCAGTATTGTAACAAAATGTGTAAAAAGTCAAGGGGTCTGAATACTTTCCGAATGCACTGTATACAGTATACTGTCTATTTTGTCAATACATACAGGGGTCCTAAAATTCCAAATCAAATAGATGAATAATCCATGATGTGTCCACCTTAAAACAATTCCACATGTTAGCTTAGTAGACTCATTATGTGCCCATTGAAAGACAGATGTCATTATGTAGGAAGCCTATTTAAAAACATCAAGTTGTGAAAAAGTCTGCTTATTGTTTTACGTTGATCATTTTGTTTAAAAAAAATTCCTCTTCACTGTCCTCTGAACTTAAAAAGGTCAAATCGCGGGAATTCGGATGCCGAAATGCGAATGCAATGTGTTGGCTAATATTCCCATGTTGAAGCCAATAATTTTTTTTACATGAAAAACTGGATTTAACTAGGCCTATTATAGGGTTACTGTGTGTATTTAATAAACTAGTAGGCCTTTCTTCAACAGATAGGACAAACATTCACGCTCTCCTGCCTGAGTTTAGGACAACGCTACATCAGACACAGTAAACACGCAACTTGAGGCAACCACATGAAAAGCTTCGAGGCAGGTTTTCATTGGCCAGTCAGTGATCAAGCCCTCGTTACACCTACAACTTATTCATTCATAGAAAGCCTGCCTCTTTACGATAACGCTAGTTGCGTGTCCAGCAGGACACAACGTCTTGGAACATTCAGATAAAAATATGTTATGTAGAACAAACATGCCTCTAGTGTAATGTGATGAAGTTGGACCCAGGCGCAGAGAAGAGACCAGACGAGGAATCAGTGGATTAGGATAAAAAATAAATATTTCTGACACACTCACAACTCAACTGTGCTGAGTGAGTGCACTAAGATGTACTTTTGGTTTATTAAAGTAAAGCCCTGAGACTGTATTCACAGGAGGGAAACATATTTCAGAGGAACTCTTGCTGCCACTTGGCTGAGGCAAGGATATCCCAGCTCTGAGTGTCACAGTGACATGTATACCATATATTAGGCCCGGTGCAGTGAATCTCGAGATGTTCCTGTGCTTTTACATAACTTTCCGCACTAATACTGTAAAATTGTTAAATTGATGATAATGTCCTTTTAGTGTAAAAGCTGTTTGAAAAGACCTGCTGAAATGTCAGCCTGTTTCGGTGGGATGGAGTGTTGGCCTTTCTGGTACCATCCCCAGGTGGGAAATGAGTTAATAGACCAATACAAAAGAGTTCCAAACCTCTCTGCCAATAACAGCTCCTTTTAACAATAGTCCTAGCTAAATTCTTGCTTGAGAATTTGCTCTTTAAGAAGCTATCTTTGTTCATTGTTTACCATTTTAATTGAAAACGATCAGTACTTCATATTACCCAGAAATTATTTGATGTTGAGATAAAAAAAAAACAGCTTCATTGGACCTTCAGAGAAACACAAACAGTGAAGAGAGACAGGACAGCCAGATGAAGAGACGGTTAGCTAGTAGGGCGTGGGCCGGACTCAAACCCACGGCAGCGTTGGCAAACATGGGTGCTCTGAAGGCAGTGGCAGCAACCACTAGACCACCCTAGGCCATGTAGACGGGCTTATCTCATCAAACAACCTGTTTTCCAACCGCCATTGTTGACTAGGATCAAATCTGAAGCTTTGTAACTGTGTGACGTGGAGACTGCTCCTTCTGTGGGACTGTACTGTAACAGCTGTACCAAAACCAACAACAAGTAGAGCAACAGACATGCATCAACGTTTTATTGCGTTTTATTTCCAGTGGCCAGTTCTGCTCCACTTCACCGCTCTCAACCCTGGCAACTGTGAATGATGCATAGCCCAGCCTTGGCTAAACTTAAAGCTTTTCAATAAAATATAACCTCATATTTCACTGTGAATTATTCATGGTCTCTGTTCATAAGATCCGGGGGTTTGCGGTTCAGACGTGAGCTGCTCGTGAAATTCTCTCCTCTTCCCCCCAGACGTTGGTAATCTCCATCTATTAGCGAGTGTCCTGCCCAGCTTTTCACCCATGGTCACAATTCATTTCAACATGTTAATAAACCTCTAGCCAGATTCACAGGCTGAGAAAGAAAACAAGCCTTTCACTTAATGTCGGTTCTATTACTGGCCTGCTGAGAGTATTAAATATTGTGGGGCTGATATTCTATTGAATTGTGATATTAATCATGGACTCTGCTGTGCCACGTCCACAGCACAGTGGCAAAGGGCCAAGGACTCCAGGGACTTTGTTATTATTGCCATTTTATTCTTTATTGCTTTGTGAATGTGTGTTTTTTTGATGTGTGTGTTGGAGTAGGTTCAGTATGATGGGAAAAGCACAGTGTACACAGCAGTTGGTCGGTGCGGTTTCTTAGTGATTAATGGCTAGTGGGGATATGTGGCAGGTTGACGTTTATTGTCATGAATCTTGCCATGGAGGCAGAACTGAGCGATTTCCACTAGATGGGTCAGCTGCAAAGTCAAAGTTGTCTATACTGTCCCTTATTCATACCCCTTGACTTATTACACATTTAGTTGTGTTACAGCCTGAATTCAAAAAAATAAAAAAATAATTGTCACCCATCTACACATAATATCCCATAAAGACTAAGTGGAAACATGTTAAGAAATGTTTAGCATAGAACAAAAAAAATAAATACAGAAATATCAAATTTACATAAGCATTCGCACACCTGAGTCAGTACGTTGCAGAAGCACCTTTGGCAGCGATTACAACTGTCTTTCTGGGTAAGTCTCTAAGAGCTTTCCACACCTGGATTGTGAAACATTTGGCCATTTATTATTTTCAAAATTCTTCAAGCTCTGTCAAATTGGTTATTGATCATTGCTAGACAAACATTTTGAGGTCTTGCCATACATTTTCAAGTAGTTTTAAGTCAAAACTGTAACAGCTACTCGGGAACATTCACAGTCTTCTTGGTAAGCAACTACAGTGTAGGCCTTGTGCTTTCGGTTATTGTCCTGAAAGGTGAATTCATCTCCCACTGTCTGGTGGAAAGCAGAGCAAGGTTTTTCTCTAGGATTTTGCCTGTGCTTAGCTCCATTCTGTGTCTTTTGTATCCTGAAGAACTCCGCCGTCCTTAACGATGACAAACATACCCATAACATGATGCAGCCACCACTATGCTTGAAAATATGGAGAGTGGTACTCAGTAATGTGTTTTATTGGGTTTGCCCCAAACATAACACTTTGTATTCAGGACAAAAAGTACATTTTTTGCAGTATTACTTTAGTGCCTTGTTGCAAACAGGATGCATGTTTTGGAATATTTTTATTCTGTACAGGCTTCCTCCTTTTCACTCCGTCAATTAGGTTAGCTGGCAGGTAGCCTATTTGTTAGAGTGTTGGGCCAGTATCCAAAAGATTGCTGGATCGAATCCCTGAGCTGACAAGATAAACATCTGTCCTTTTGCCCCTGAACAAGGCAGTTAACCCACTGTTCCTAGGCTTTCATTGTAAATAAGAATTTGCTCTTAACTGACTTGCCTAGTTAAATAAAGGTTCAAATAAATAAAAAATACAAATTATTGTAGAGTAACTATATTGTTGTTGATCTGCCCTCAGTTTTCTCCTATCACAGCCATTACACTCGGTAACTGTTCCTGCAGTCAAATGACCAAATCGCCCTCTAGTGGCCTCACAGGTGGAATGTCATTAATATTTTTCATGATTAATAAATATGTTTTTTTACAAAAACTCAGAAATTCTGGTGTTTTTGTGTCAAACTGTTTTGTTATATTTCAGTCTTCTGTGATGTATACTGTATAAAGTGTAATATTGGGATGCAACCTCAAAATTGAATACATTTCAACTCTATATCTGACATGGTACAGGTGTCTTCTTTTTTAAAAGCCTATAACCATATGTGTTAGGTGTATATTTTTGTTTCAAAGTAAAAAAAAAAAAATGAAATTCACTGCTCGACTGAGGGACCGTACAGATAAATGTATGTGTGGGGTACAGAGATGAGGTAGTCATTCAAAATGTATGTTAAACACTATTATTGCACACAGAGTGAGCCCATGCAACTTATTAAGCAACTCGTTAAGAAATGATTTACTCCTGAACTTATTTAGGCTTGCCATGACAAAGGGGTTGAATACTTATTGACTCAAGACATAGCAGCTTTTAATGTGTTATTAATTAGTAAAACATTTAGAACGACATAATTCCACTTTTACATTATGTGGTACTGTGTGTATGCCAGTGACAAAAACATCTCAATTAAATCCATTTAAAATTGAGTCTGTAGCACAACAAAATGTGGCATGAATTAAGGGGTAGGAATACTTTCTAAAGGCACTGTATTGTTGATCTCAACATCAACTGTTCAGAGGAGACTTCGTCAATCAGGCCTTCATGGTCGATTTGCTGCAAAGAAACCCCTACTAAAGGACACCAATAATAAGAAGAGACTTGCTTGGGCCAAGAAACATGAGCAATGGACATAAGACCGGTGGAAATCTGTCCTTTGGTCTGATGAGTCCAAATTTGAGATCTTTTGTTCCAACGTGTCTTTGTGAGATGCAGAGTAGGTGAACGGAGGATCTCCGCACGTTTGGTTCCCACTGTGAAGCATGGAGGAGGAGGTGCGATGGTGTGTGGGTGCTTTGCTGGTGACACTGTTGGTGATTTATTTAGACTTCAAGGCACACTTAACCAGCATGGCTACCTAGGCATTCCACAGCAATACGCCAATATCCACATTTTTGAATGGTACTATATTTCCAATTTATTTACAGAGTCAGTTATGTAGCCTCTCCCACCGCTTACCAGACAATACAAAGCCTTCCAGAAGACCATATTTGAGTTTACCAATTTGTATTATTGCTTCAGCAATGTAAACATCTGAACAATCACCAGTTACATTCAACCTTGAAACCGAGGGGATTCAAATCATCAACACAAAGTAATTCATCTCCTTGAAATAAACTGCTTTGGTCGTGCCGATACATGAAAAATTAACTCAAGTAAGCAGTTATGGATTGGAAAGTGGGTGGTGGACATGAGCAGCTCAGTAGAAACCCCCAAACAGCATGTCTTAGCTTGTTATAGGAGGCCAACGGCGCTTAATGCTGGGCTGCATTCACAGGGCTCTGTCTGGGGCAAACATGCTTCACTGATTCAGAGGAGAAACAGAGCACAAATGAGAAAGACCACAGTCATTCTCTCTCTAAAACTCTCCATTAGCCCTCCCTCTTTTGTGAGTAAGTACTGAGACTGCCCAGTGTGCCCAGGGGCACTATTCACTGTTCCCCATCTCTCTCACATGAGCAATTTGTCAGTCTCCTGGCCACTGTACGGAAGAAAGCTCCACTCCATCATTCTTCACTCACTTTGTTAAAAAAAAAAATCCTGAGAGAGAGAGAGAGAGAGTGTGCAAGCAAGCTTGTTTGAATGGCCATACGGTAGCTAGTTTGCCAGCTTTTTGATGAAGTTGTACAGCAACAAAGTTTTGGGACTGTTAAAAAAAGCACATGTATCCGACTCTGAAAGCTGGCACTGTGCCTTGCTACTTTGTAACATTTGACCAACGAGATAACGTTGCGGAATGCTGTCAGCTGTGCTGTAAAACTCTGCGCACTACTCACGGCAGAACAGATATAATGAAAGTTAATTTGTGCATTAGCTAGAACTTCCCTACACTAGCTAGCTAGCTAGCTAGCTAGCTAGAAGGAGTATTCAGCATTGAGTGAACTGGCATTGTTAGCATCCCTGCCTTTCATTTCATATGGATTGATTTGATCCTGGTTCAGGCAGCAAGCAGACATTTTTGTGCACATTTCAAACTTCATAGATACTGATTCTACCACCACAAAGTATATTATTTTATATAGAATTAGGTACACTTGCTCATGAACAAAAAGTAAATATTAGCTACAGATTAACTCTGACTCTTTTGAAGATCAAAGGGGGTTCAGTGGACGACGTTCCCTTGGTAACATTTTCAGGATGAAAGGCGGTTCAGTGGATGATGTCACCTTGGTAACATTTTGAGGATGAACTATCAGACAGATCAGTGCAGACGGCCTTCACACTTTCTGAAGTATTTTTGTACATTATTTATTTATTTATTTTTTTACCTTTATTTAGCTAGGCAAGTCAGTTAAGAACAAATTCTTATTTACAATGGCGGCCTACCCCGGCCAAACCCGGACAGCGCTGGGCCAATTGTGCGCCACCCTATGGGACTCCCAATCACGGCCGGATGTGATGCAGACATGAGACAATGGTGTAAACTCAACAATATGTTTGTCTGATCAGAATGGGGACAGACACATATATTGATTGTCAGCTTAATGCCTTCTAAAGTTCAGACTACTTTAGTCTCCTGTGTCCCAAAACAGGATCCTATCATGATCTCACTAGAACTACTAATACCAAATCCTGTTCAACAAGAAATTATGACCCAAACTTATAGAGCACTACTATTACAAAATGAATCAAAGGTCAACTAATAATAGGCATACAGGTAGAATGTGGAGAGGTCATACATCACAACGAAGATGGACACAAATCCGAAATAAACGGACCTCTCTAATGGTGTCAAATGGAAATGAAAGTGGTAGTGGAATGAACTTACATCAAGTTTGGAAAAATCCCTTATGTCTGGAACACTTAGAGAAAGAGAAATGTCTCCTGGGTGGAATGGATAAATGGGTATTTCAGACTGTTACAATTAGGTGTCTGTGGCAGAGAATGGGGGGGGGAAAGCATTTGGGTGAGAGATAAATACGAAGAGTATTTGGAAGAAAGTTAGAAGGAAGAAGATGGAGCCTGTGATAGATTGCATCAGAACATTTTAAGTATCCCATTTAAAATAATAATGTGACTAGAAGCAGTATTGTGTAAAACACTTTATTTGATTAGATGCTCTCATGTCTGCCTAGAGCTGTGCCCTAAAAAAGTAACATGGGATTTCATCTGCCAAATAATCAATATTCACTTAATAGCCTCTTAAGAATGGGCCCCAGACATCATCCGTTGTGACTGACTACAATACAGCTGCCATAGCAGTGCTTTACTGCCCCCTTTTGGCAGCTTTCACAACTGAACGTCACAACAGAATCCTATTATATAATAGTCACTAGCTGAGGGTCTGCTGACTTGTGAGGCTACTCTGAGCCTGACAGAGCGTGTTATGCAGGGTTGCAGTTCAAATGGTGCTGGGTTACAAGATGCCAAAGCTTTTTAACTGGTTCTGCTATCAGAATCCATGCGTTATGGTGGATCACCTCTCAGAGTGGAAGCTTTTTGAAGTTGATTTGGCAGTGTGTCAGACTGGCAATTATGGCTGAGGCTGTTACCACCCCAGTGTCAAATTAGTGCCAACCAGTTATTATTGGTTAATCAGTGCCAACTAGTTATTAGTCCTACAGTAATAGCTTTTTTCCCCCGTCAAACATTCTTACAAGACAACAGATACCAGGCATCTACACTGCTTTGTTCAGTGCCTTGGATCTGTTGTACATGACACCAAGTGTGGCTATTTCTGTCGGGGTGTTGTTGTTGAACGACTGAGACACTAACACTTACTTGAGATACAGCAACATGTGCCAAAGGAATGACTTCATTGCTATGTTATGCGACCTCTGCCTTGGCATGAATTGGATAACTGGGATAAACTCTGATCACAGGTACGACCTAAATGTTAATAGGTAATCAAGCACTGTAAACCTACATTCCGTGCAGTGGGTTGGTGAACAAGCGATGGAAAGGGTACGGTTGTAATGATGCATGTACAAATGTACAGTCGCTAGTTCCTACTGTATTCTGAAGAGAAAGGCCTTTACCTGACTCAACCCGAGGAAGAGGATGCTCCAGCAGCGACCTACAGCAGCTCTGGAGGACGAGCTCAGCTGTCCCATCTGCTTTGAATTTTTCCAGGACCCCGTGAGTCTGAAATGCCAACACAGCTTCTGCCGCGGCTGCCTGGAAACACCAGCATGGATACAACAAAAGCTGCGCGAATGCCCCGTCTGCAGGCGAAGGCCTTCCATGGCCGATTTCCATCCCTCCGTGTCCAACATGAAACTGAGGAACATAGTGGAGGCCTACCTGCAGAGAGAGGAGAAGGAGGGGAATGAGGGGAGAGCAGTGTGTCTTGTGCTGTGTTCCATACAGAACGAGAAGCTCAGGTTTTTCTGTAAGGAGTGTGAGGAACTTGTTTGTGCTGTGTGTGTGGAGACCGAGCTGCATGCCAAACATAAGCGCCTGTCAGTGAAGGAAGGAAGTGCAATGGAGTAAGGTACTGTGCAGGCAGGAATACACATGTACTTGCAGTGTTTTCCGCTTGCTAACCGAGTTCCCGTCGCAACTCAATATATTCAATATACTGTAAACACAGAATAGTTGAGAAGCTTGTTTAATTTCCATCATTTTTCTACTGTAACCCCTCCTTATCTCTCCACCACTATCCCCCCTCTCTTCCATTATCTACCCAGAGGGAACTCACGGCACTGCTCTACAACCTTCCAGAGAAACTGGAACTGGCCGTAAAGCAAGCGAGAGCATCAAGAGAGCGTGCAGCACAATGCATCAAGGTATGCCGCTAGCTAAATAACACAATATTACAACGATAATACAAAGATATTTACACAGATACTACATGTCTATCTTATTGCACCGTTTCAGACCCAGGCCCAGACCACAGCAGGACAGATCAAGAGTGAGTTTTGCGAAGCTCCGCCAGTTCCTGAGAGCGGAGGAGGAGGCCAGACTGGAAGCTCTGGAACAGGAGGAGAGCAAGAAGACCGGGTTACTGACTGAGAGGATCAACCGCCTCACCAGCAACATGACTTCCCTCTCTGAGAGAATCTCAGACATACAGCACAGGATGAAAACAGATGATGTCTCATTCTTGCAGGTTCATCTCACAATGTTTAACAATGTTCTATGTTCACGGTACAACTGTTAAATGTACTGAGGCTTTCTCAAATAATGATGTTATTTTTTTTACTGAGATCCATGTGTTTTTTTTTCCCGATATACAAGGACTTGAAAGACGGTTATGCAACATTACAATGATCGTCATAAGTCAAATATTTGATCAGTCTCCAACATTATTGACACAAAATGTGTGTACTGTATGTAATTTCAGTACACTGCAGGATCCAGAGCCTTTATCAGGGACACTGATAGACGTGGCCCAACACCTGGGCAACCTGAGGTTCAAGGTCTGGGAGAAAATGCAGAAAATGGTTGAATACAGTGAGTACACAGATTTTATAAGCAACAGTCCACATTTTGAGGTTAATCATTGACTTGCTTCCAATGATCCCTTTCGAAACATTACAGTCCAATATCCAGACTCCAGCCTATAGCACTCTTTCATAGCCTTGAATCCCGGGTGAAGCAACAACAACATGTACCTTTTCTGAGCCAGTCTGATTCCTCACAAAAAAAGCTGACTCATGTTGGAATTCCTGACTGACCAGTGATGAAAATTCCTTAACTAAAAATACTTTCAAGTACTACTTAAGTCGTATTTTTGGGTGGCTGCATTTTGTTATTGAATTTACATGTACAACAAAATGTGGACAAACTTAACAGTATTAATTACAACGCTTGTTTACAACGTGGTCGGTCCTCAATGGTGAAAACAATAACTTACAGTTGAATTCGGAAGTTTGCATACACCTTAGCCAAATACATTTAAACTCAGTTTTTCACAATTCCTGACATTTAATTCAAGTAAAAATTCCCTGTCTTAGGTCAATTAGGATCACCACTTTATTTTAAGAATGTGAAATGTCAGAATAATAGTAGAGAGTGATTTATTTCAGTTTTTATTTCTTTCATCACATTCCCAGTTAGTCAGAAGTTTACATACACTCAATGAGTATTTGGTAGCATTGCCTTTACATTGTTTAACTTGGGTCAAACGTTTTGGGTAGCCTTCCACAAGCTTCCCACAATAATTTAGGTGAATTTTGGCCAATTCCTCCTGACAGAGCTGTTGTAACTGAGTCAGGTTTGTAGGCCTCCTTGCTCGCAAATGCTTTTTAATTTCTGCACATAAATGTTCTATAGGATTGAGGTCAGGGCTTTGTGATGGCCACTCTAATACCTTGACTTTGTTGTCCTTAAGCCATTTTGCCACAACTTTGGAAGTATGCTTGGGGTCATTGTCCATTTGGAAGACCCATTTGTGACCAAGTTTTAACTTCCTGACTGATGCCTTGAGATGTTGCTTCAATATATCCACGTCATTTTCCGTCCACATGATGCCATCTATATTGTGAAGTGCACCAGTCCCTCCTGCAGCAAAGCACTCCCACAACATGATGCTGCCACTCCCGTGATTCACGGTTGGGATGGTGTTCTTCGGCTTGCAAGCCTCCCCATTTTCCTCCAAACATAATGATGTTCATTATGGCCAAACAGTTCTATTTTTGTTTCATCAGACCAGAGGACGTTTCTCCAGAAAGTAAGATCTTTGTCCCCGTGTGCAGTTGCAAACCGTAGTCTGGATTTTTTATGGCGGTTTTGGAGCAGTTTCCTTGCTGAGCGGCCTTTCAGGTTATGTCGATATTGGACTCGTTTTACTGTGGATATAGATACTTTTATACCTGTTTCCTCCAATACCTTCACAAGGTCCTTTGCTGTTGTTCTGGGATTGATTTGCACTTTTCGCACCAAAGTACGTTCATCTCTAGGAGACAGAACGCGTCTCCTTCCTGAGCGGTTTGACGGCTGCGTGGTCCCAAGGTGTTTATACTTGCATATTATTGTTTGTACAGATGAACGTGGTACCTTCAGGCGTTTGGAAATTGCTCCCAAGGATGAACAATATTTTTTTTCTGAGGTCTTGGCTGATTTATTTTGATTTTCCCATGATATCATGCAAAGAGGCACTGAGTTTGAAGGTAGGCATTGAAATGATGACTCAAATTATGTCAATTAGTCTGTCAGAAGCTTCTAAAGCCATGACATAATTTTTTTGAATTTTCCAAGCAGTTTAAAGGCACAGTCAACTTTGTGTATGTAATCTTCTGACCCACTGAAATTGTGATACAGTGAATTATAAGTGAAATAATCTGTCTGTACTTGTGTCATGCACAAAATAGATGTCCTAACCGACTTGACAAAACTATAGTTAGTTCACAAGAAATTTGTGGAGTGATTGAAAAATGTGTTTAAATGACTCCAACCTAAGTGTATTTAAACTTCCGACTTCAACTGTATATAATGATTAAAAGGCAAGACAAAATAACAAACAACCATAAATACATTCATTTAAATTGACATCTTAAAAAGTGGCACTATTCACTGCACTTTTCCTTATCCTTAAAAATCAACCATACATGAATTTCACATTTCAACCTTAAAAAACTATTCATTGCACATCATAACTATTATTCCAATACATACACCTGACCAGCAGTGGTGGGGTACAAGGGGCAGTGGAGTGGTTTCTCTTACTAAGACAACATTGTCCAAATGAAAACCTTTGCCTGCTTTTTAAAGCTATTAAAAAAAAATCTTAGCTTGATCTCTAAGGGGAGGCTATTCCATAGACCAGGTATTCCCAAACGGGGAAAAGATTCTTCACATTTTCTAACAGTCCATTTATATTTTCCAACGAGAATATACATTTGGCTGAGTTTTTTTTCTCTCGCCTGAGTAGCCTCGTTTCAATGCCAAAAATAAAATTCAACCATCTAGTGTTCAGCGAAATAACAACACAATGTCAAATACAGGTAGCCTAGTCAAATAATTAACATCCAATCACATTAACCGTTACTCTCTCGTGAGAATTACACTAACAGTCTGTATGTAGCCAAACGTAGCTGCTGCTCATTCCGTTTGCTCGAAAATTGATAAATGGTAAAAAAAAAAAAAAGTGAGGCCTGCATCCATAGACATATACGAAGAGGCACAAATATGATGAGAACTACATCGAGTTGGGGTTTCTTTTATATTGGGAGTAGTGCCTTCCCTCAGCCACCGTGTGTTGTATGTGCAAAAGTACTATCTCACAACTCGATGAAACCTTCAGTCTTGCGCAGACATTTAGAAACAAAACATGCCAATTTGAAAAATAAGCCACAGGAGATTTTTGAGCGAGAATTAAGACAACTTTCAAATAGTAAGACATGTATAAAAGCAACAGATACCATTAATAAGATGGGGCTAGAAGCATCTTATATGCTGAGCTACCGAGGGGCTAGGACAAGCAAGCCCCATACCATTGTGGAGGACTTAATTCTTCCTGCTGCCCCGGCTATGGCTGGGACAATGCTGGGGGGAAAAGACCAAAAAACTATACAGACAATATCTTCATCAAACAACACTGTTTCACGACGCATCAGTGACATGGCAGGAGATGTTTTGAAACAATTACTGCTTCGCATACAAGCCAGTGAGTTCTATACATTACAGCTGAATGAGTCAACAGACGTGGCGGGCCTGGCACAGCTCCTAGTATATGTCCGTTACGTTTATGGGGGGTTAATTAAGGAAGACAACATGAAAGGATATTTTTAAAGTACTGGACATCTTTGTGACATCAAATGGACTTTGGTGGTGAAGATGTGTTGGTATCTGTACTGACGGCCCAAAAATTACTTTTAAATGTTGAATGCTTAGCAGGACAGGAAAATGGTCCAATTCACACACTTATTAAGAGTACATCCTGGTCATCCCTACTGCCTCTGACCTGGCGGACTCACTAAACACAAATGCTTTGTTTGTAAATGATGTCTGAGTGTTGGAGTGTGCCCCCTCCATATAAAAAATAAAAGACTGCCGTCTGCTTGGCTTAATAGAAGGGATTTTTAATGATTTACACTTTTACTTTGACTTTTGGTACTTAAGGATATTTGATCAATTACATTTACTTTTGATACTTAATTAAATTTAAAACCAAATAATTCTATACTTTTACTGAAGTAGCATTTTACAGGGTGACTCACTTTTAATAGAGTCATTTTCTGTTTAATTACTTTTAGTATGACAATTGGTTACTTTTTCCATGACTGTGACGGACTCATTGACAAAATGCTCAGTCATGTTAAGGTTGCTGAAACACAAACTGCTGACGCATGTTCTGATTGCCAAACCATGAACTGTTGACAAATGTTCTGATTTCTGACCCAGTGACAAACTGCTGACTCCTGTTCTGTTCATACAGCCAGCAACACAGTGTACCAACATCCATGTATCTAACCCGGTGGCCGTCTAACCTTCCCACTCTTTCTGTCCCAGCCCCTGTGACCCTGGATGTAAATTCAGCCCACGCTGATCTACTGATCTCTGGGGTTCTCCTGCAGGTGAGTGACAGACGGGTGTCCCAGCCTGTGCCTGATAACGCTGAGCGATTCGACAGCTCAGTGAGCGTGCTAAGCTCTGTGGAATTCTGCTCAGGCATTCACAGCTGGGAGGTGGCAGTGGAGCCTAAGAATGCCTGGACTCTGGGCGTGGCCAAAGAGGGTGTAGCCCGGAAAGGCAATGTGATGGTCAGCCCAGAGGTCGGGATCTGGGCGATGGGGATGTGGAACGGGGAGCAGTATAGCGCTGGAACTGCCCCCCTGGGTACCCCGTTGGTTCTGAAGAGGAAGCTCATGAGGATCATGGTCAAGCTGGACTATGAGAAAGGAGAGCTCTCTGTCTATGACTCCAGTGACATGTCACTCATCTATACGTTTGAACACAGGGTCACAGAGAGACTGTTCCCTTACTTCTCTCCCTGTCTCAACTCTGATGGCACTAACTCTGGAGTGCTGAGGATCTGCCCTGAGAAGGTGTCTGTGACTGTGGCACCTATTCACTGAGCATATAACCTGGTGATTCTATTTCTTGATCACATACTGAAGCGTCTGTATTGGTAAAGTCTGTCACAGTGACTCCTGTGTATTGATTTTGTCTGTCTATTGTTTTGTAAATTGAGGTGAACAGCCTCACCTCCAGTGGTGACATTGACGTCTGTGACACCAATGTGTATTTTGGAACTTTGTCTGGAGCAGATCTATTCTTTGCTGTTAATGAATTTACTGAGAACAAGTGTCATGATTGAATTCCATAATGATTGATGTCATGTTCAATAAAAGTACATATTTTGTGTATTTCCATTCCATGCCTCACCCATTAAGTGGAGCAAATCAACACCGAAACACTGGACCAGTTCGCCAGCATTCCAGACAGCGTCATCAGTCCCTAGCCCAGCCACCCTACGGTAGGTACACCAGCTCAGAACAAGAACACATCTCTCTATCATGGCTGCCACCTGGACCCTGGAGGACGACATGTCCTGCCCTGTGTGCTGCGATGTTTTCACTGACCCTGTGGTGCTGGGCTGCAGCCACAGCTTCTGCAGGAGCTGCCTGGACAACTACTGGAACACTCAGGTCATCAAAAAGTGCCCCGTATGCCGCAAACATTCCCAAACCGACGCTCCACCCAGTAACCTGGCTCTGAGGAACATCGTGGAGACCTTTGCGAGGGAGAGGAGCCACAATACCACCAAGCAGGATGAGACGAGAGAGGGGGAGAAGGAGAGCCAGGGAAGGAGGGAGTCAGGAGGGAGGAGTGGGTTGGTACCGGATGGGGATGAAAGGTGCAGTCTCCATGGGAAGAGGTTGTTGTTGTTCTGTGTGGAGGACCAGGAGGCTCTGTGTGCGGTGTGTCAGACCTCCAGGAGACACAGGACTCATCAGCTCTGCCCTGTGGATGAGGCTGCTCAGGAACTCAAGGTATGGCTAGTATTGTATGTCATTTCAGGGCCAGAAACTGTATGTCACCTCACTAGGCGGGTCTGGTTGTGTTACAGTAATTAGTCTGTTTACAGTTTTACTGTAGTTCTCCAATTACCGTAAGTACGTACTGGAAGTCATTTATGATAAACAGATAAGCCCGTGTGGCTCAGTTCGTAGAGCAGGTGCTTACAACGCCAGGGTTGTGAGTTTGATTTCCATGGAGGACAAGCACGAAAATGCATGCACTCACTACTGTCAGTCACTCTGGATAATAGTGTTTGCTAAATTACTTCAATTTTATGTAAAAGTCCACCTTATTGGGATTGTTCACTACACTGAAACTATAGTTCTGTTTGCTTAGTCTTGTTATTTGGCAATGTGTTATTATTTTTCGTGTTCTTATCTGTGCATCAGATGAGCTCATGTGTTTTGCATGAATGTTGGCTTTGCAGTTTCTGAGAGTCAATCAAAACGGATTCGCCGTAGGTAGAAAAAATATGATATATTGACATTAATTCTGTCTGTTGTGTTTAATAGCACACAGGCGCCTCAATACCTGAAACTGTCTGTGGCCTAAACCCCTTGACTTATCTCGTCCTCTCTCATCGCCTCCTTCTCAAAACCCATTGGAGGAGAAGGTCAGAGGGGAGGGACCTCTGACTTTCTCATCCAGTGGGTTTCGAGAAGGAAGTGAGGAGAGAGGACACAAGGAGTCAAGGAAATGAAATTGAGATTTTCCTCCGGTATGTGGCCAGGAGGAAGTGAAAGCATCTATCATCCCTCTGAGGAGGAAGTTGGAGACATTCCAAAAGTTGAAGGAGGATTGCATGAAAACAGCAGAACACATCAAGGTAAGTACTATGGAACAAACAATTATACAGAGAAATAACGTTGACTTTTTTGTCAACATTTTGGTTTCCTAGCCTTTTTCAACAGTTTTGCACTATGAACCATTTCCATATTGTATCAGAAAGTATGAGAGGTCACCCACTGACCCTTTGACCTATTGACCCCCAGAGCCAGGCCAAGCAAGCAGAAAGGAATATAAGAGATGAGTTTGTGTCGCTGCATCAATTCCTGCGCCTGGAGGAAGTTGTCCGGCTGTCTGCCCTCTCTGAGGAGGTGGGCATGAAGACAGTTATAATGGCAGAGAAGATTGAACACCTGGCCAAGAAGATGACCTCCTTGACCAGCAACATCAGAGAGATAGAACAGGATATAGAGGCAAACGACCTTCCATTTCTCCAGGTACAGAGACACTTACTTTAAACATACACATCCTAAAATACAAGACATTTGATTTTATAATTTGGTCATTTTATCTCACACAACTATGTCCTTTCCCCAGGCTTACAAGAACAACAAAGCAAGGTAAGGTACTACTTTTTCAAACCCATTCCGCCTGCTTCGAGGTTACAGTCCTTTACTACAACAGCCACTCCATCTGTATTTTTTGGGCTTCAGGGCCAACTGTACATTGCAGGATCCAGAGCCTGTATCAGGGGCATTGATCGATATGGCCCAACACCTGGGCAACCTAAGATTCAAGATCTGGGAGAAGATGCAGGAGAAGGTGCAATACAGTGAGTACTAGACCAGAGCAAATGAATGGTTATCAGATCACTAGATGCTCGGAGTACCACACTTTAAAATGTAAATTGTTATATAGCATTGTAGTCATACCTGTTTGTGTTTCACCCCAGCCCCAGTGACTCTGGACCCCAACACCGCGGCCCCCTGGCTATCTCTCTCAGACGACCTGACCAGTGTGTGCGTCAGTGGAGAGAAACATCACGTCCCCAACAACCCAGAGCGCTGTGACACGTGTGTTTGCGTGCTGGGGGCCGACCCCTTCAGTTCCGGCAGTCACTGTTGGGAGGTGGAGGTGGCGGGTAAGACCAGATGGGACCTAGGGGTCCTGAGAGAGAGTGTGAGTAGGAAAGGGGTCCTGAGTGTGAACCCTGCCCACGGGTTCTGGGCCCTGTCCCTGAGGGACGGCGGCCAGTACAGCGCCTGCACCATGCCCTGGACCCGTCTCACTCTGAAGAGGAGGCCCAGGAGGGTCAGAGTGTGTCTGGACTATGATGCGGGAGAGGTGACTTTCTATGACCCCACTGACATGTCACTCATCTATACATTCAGGGACAAGTTTAAAGAGCCATTGTTGCCCTACCTCTGTCCCTGTGTGAGTGACAGCGGCCGCAATGCTGAGCCGCTAAAGATATGCCCTGCCAAAGTCTCATTGGTTCATGATGTTGGTGATAAAGTTTTGTAGATTACAATATGTATTTTTTTTAGAGGAGACATTGCTAAAGCATCCATATGTCTCACTATCTATTATTAACACAGTGGATGTATATTATATATATATATATATATATATGGATGTATATTTTATATATGGATGTATATTTTTGGGGTATATGTGAACGGAACAATTCTTGTCCTATATAATTTCATAAGTCATATTTTCTTGGTGTGTGTCCAATGGCAAGATAAACAAAAAATGTGATGATTACTCAGCATTTGAGTTAAAATTCTGTAAGACTTGTTCTAAATGCTTATGAATGATCATGCTTAGAAATGTGTATAAATACAACAATTAAATACTTTTATGTTCAAGAATGGCATGATTTATTCATGATTTATTAATGGTTTATTGTTTATTCATGACATTTCTTAATAAAGTGTTTCTTGTCAACATTGAGCTTTGTCAGCCTCCTGGAGGTGAGTGACAGACGGGTGTCCCAGCCTGTGCCTGATAATGCTGAGCGATTCGACAGCTCAGGGAGCGTGCTAGGCTCTGTGGGTTTCTGCTCAGGCATTCACAGCTGGGAGGTGGAGGTGGGGCTTAAGAAGGCCTGGACTCTGGGCGTGGCCAAAGAGGGTGTAGCCCGGAAAGGCAATGTGATGGTCAGCCCAGAGGTCGGGATCTGGGCGATGGGGATGTGGAACGGGGAGCAGTATAGCGCTGGAACTGCCCCCCTGGGTACCCCGTTGGTTCTGAAGAGGAAGCCCAAGAGGATCATGGTCAAGCTGGACTATGAGAAAGGAGAGCTCTCTTTCTATGACTCCAGTGACATGTCACTCATCTATACGTTCGAACACAGGTTCACAGAGAGACTGTTCCCTTACTTCTCTCCCTGTCTCAACTCTGATGGCACTGACTCTGGAGTGCTGAGGATCTGCCCTGAGAAGGTGTCTGTGACTGTGGCACCTATTCACTGAGCATATAACCTGGTGATTCTATTTCTTGATCACATACTGAAGCGTCTGTATTGGTAAAGTCTGTCACAGTGACTCCTGTGTATTGATTTTGTCTGTCTATTGTTTTGTAAATTGAGGTGAACAGCCTCACCTCCAGTGGTGACATTGATGTCTGTGACACCAATGTGTATTTTGGAACTTTGTCTGGAGCAGATCTATTCTTTGCTGTTAATGAATTTACTGAGAACAAGTGTCATGATTGAATTCCATAATTATTGATGTCATGTTCAATAAAAGTACATATTTCATGTATTTCCATTCCATGCCTCACCCATTAAGTGGAGCAAATCAACACCGAAACACTGGACCAGTTCGCCAGCATTCCAGACAGCGTCATCAGTCCCTAGCCCAGCCACCCTACGGTAGGTACACCAGCTCAGAACAAGAACACATCTCTCTATCATGGCTGCCACCTGGACCCTGGAGGACGACATGTCCTGCCCTGTGTGCTGCGATGTTTTCACTGACCCTGTGGTGCTGGGCTGCAGCCACAGCTTCTGCAGGAGCTGCCTGGACAACTACTGGAACACTCTCAGGTCATCAAAAAGTGCCCCGTCTGCCGCAAACATTCCCAAACCAACGCTCCACCCAGTAACCTGGCTCTGAGGAACATCGTGGAGACCTTTGCGAGGGAGAGGAGCCACAATACCACCAAGCAGGATGAGACGAGAGAGGGGGAGAAGGAGAGCCAGGGAAGGAGGGAGTCAGGAGGGAGGAGTGGGTTGGTACCGGATGGGGATGAAAGGTGCAGTCTCCATGGGAAGAGGTTGTTGTTGTTCTGTGTGGAGGACCAGGAGGCTCTGTGTGCGGTGTGTCAGACCTCCAGGAGACACAGGACTCATCAGCTCTGCCCTGTGGATGAGGCTGCTCAGGAACTCAAGTCGTGGGTGAACAGGGAGTACAGGGGAGGGCTCAGAACGCACCCTTGTGGGGCCCCAGTGTTGAGGATCAGCGGGGAGGAGATGTTGTTGCCTACCCTCACCACCTGGGGGCGGCCCGTCAGGAAGTCCAGTACCCAGTTGCACAGGGCGGGGTCGAGACCCAGGGTCTCGAGCTTGATGACGAGCTTGGAGGGTACTATGGTGTTGAATGCGCAGCAGCGCCTCTTCAACCTCAGGAGGCTGAAGAAATTCGGCTTGTCACCAAAAGCACTCACAAACTTCTACAGATGCACAATCGAGAGCATCCTGGCGGGCTGTATCACCGCCTGGTATGGCAACTGCACCGCCCTCAACCGTAAGGCTCTCCAGAGGGTAGTGAGGTCTGCACAACGCATCACCGGGGGCAAACTACCTGCCCTCCAGGACACCTACACCACCCGATGTCACAGGAAGGCCATAAAGATCATCAAGGACATCAACCACCCGAGCCACTGCCTGTTCACCCCGCTATCATCCAGAAGGCGAGGTCAGTACAGGTGCATCAAAGCTGGGACCGAGAGACTGAAAAACAGCTTCTATCTCAAGGCCATCAGACTGTTAAACAGCCACCACTAACACTGAGTGGCTGCTGCCAACACACTGACACTGACTCAACTCCAGCCACTTTAATAATGGGAATTGATGGGAAATGATGTAAATATATCACTAGCCACTTTAAACAATGCTACCTTATATAATGTTACTTACCCTACATTATTCATCTCATATGCATACGTATATACTGTACTCTATATCATCGACTGTATCCTTATGTAATACATGTATCACTAGCCACTTTAAACTATGCCACTTTGTTTACATACTCATCTCATTTGTACATACTGTACTCGATACCATCTACTGTATCTTGCCTATGCTGCTCTGTACCATCACTCATTCATATATCCTTATGTACATATTCTTTATCCCCTTACACTGTGTACAAGACAGTAGTTTTGGAATTGTTAGTTAGATTACTTGTTATTACTGCATTGTCGGAACTAGAAGCACAAGCATTTCGCTACACTCGCATTAACATCTGCTAACCATGTGTATGTGACAAATAAAATTTGATTTGATTTGGATTTGATTTGAAGGTATGGCTAGTATTGTATTGTCATTTCAGGGCCAGAAACTGCATGTCACTTCACTAGGCTGGTCTGGTTGTGTTACAGTAATTAGTCTGTTTACTGTTTTACTGTAGTTCTCCAATTACCGTAAGTACGTATCGTTGACCAGTGGCTCCTGCGGTTATGAGGGTAAACTGCCGGCAGAGGCTCGCTGCACTGTGAGTCTAGGGTGAATTCCGCCTCGTCAAACGAGGGAATGGAGAGACCCGCCTGACGTCCATGGGAGTTGAGGGTCAGCGATTGCTCAGTTGTTTTTTTTTACTAAGCTTGTGAGTCATCATTGAAATGAGAGGAATTGTGCATTCCTAAATCCCTTCGCGCTCACTGATTGAGAGCTCTACCGCATAGTGTGATGCGGGTGGACTGGTTAGGACGTCATGTTAGACTAGAACATCAGGTTAGGGATATATTAACCAGTGGACAGTAAGAACTGTTTGCCATACAGTTCAAACTAAAGTTTGTAGCAAAACTGTGTTTACTTTTTATGTAGGTAAGATACCAATCTGGATTAGTTCTCCAGTGCTTCAATTATAAGGGCACAAGGCGAGACCCAGATGCAGAAGGTAGAGTCTTTGTCGTTCATTTATCATCCAAAAAGGGTAGGCAAGAGAATGGTCGTGGACAGGCAAAAGGTCAAAACAAGAGGTCCAAGAGGTACAGAGTGGCAGACAGGCTCGATGTCAGGGCAGGCAGAAGGGTCAGGCAGGCGGGTACGGAGTCCAGAAAAAACAGGCAAGGGTCAAAACCGGGAAGACTAGAAAAAGAGAATAGAAAACAGGAGCACGGGACAATCACAAGAACAGGTGAAACAGATCAGGGCGTGACATCAATGACAAATTAGGCAATATTTTAGCAGCCATGCAATTTTTTGGTTTAGGTTGTAGGAACTGATCACTCCTCTATTTTGTGTGTGGGAGTGAGATAGGAACTTAGATGGGATCATCCTGGAGCCACCACATGCTACACAAGGCCGTTGAAGGTAATGGTAAGCAAATGGGGTCTGAGTGTTACCGAGGACGTGTCACAATGCCAATGCTTAGCGAATGGAGATTTTCCCTCAGTGTCGCTAAGTTGAAATTAGTCAGAGAACAGTTGGAGAAAGTGGGAAAAGGCAAGAAGAATAATACACGCTGGGATAAAGTGGGAAGTTGAAGCTGAGACAAAGACAAAGACAGAGAGAGAGAGGGGGAAAGTGCAGAGAAGTTCGCAGAGGTAAGGATGAAAGCTGAAGTAAAATAAGGCAAAGCAAGTAGGAACAGACGAAAAGATGAACCGAATCAACATCATCCATCCACCACCTCAACAACAGCTACCACCTCCACAACAAGAACCCCCAGCAGCAGGAGTAGGGGCTGTGGGGGCCGACGGTGGAGAATCTGAGGAAGACGAAGAAGAAAAAAGAAACGACGCTGGTCACCACACACACAGAGTACCGGAGTAAAATACCGACACCTCAGAGCCACCCCCGCCGAGACGCTATAAGCCTCCCCAGCGACTGGTCACAAAAATGTGACTTTGACTTTATCCAGACTTACCTCCCCCTCCTGTTTCCACACCACCTTCTGCCGCACTGCTTCCCCTGATGACAATACCAAATCCAGTGGCTGGCCGTGATGTGAACGCTGCTTCAACCATCCTGGTCCAGTGGAATCGGGAAATGGGGGAGATGATGGACATTGTGAAGAAGCTTCCACTCTCTCTCATAACAGGGCACAGTGGTGGATCCGGTTTACCACCACGATCAACTGCCCAGCTAATGCTTTATGAGAGGGGGAACTCAGGAGACAGAGGAAGGGGGGCTGGAAGAGCAAGAGGAGGAAGGGGCCGCAGAAGAGGTGGACGAGGAAGAGGGGAACCATGGAGGTGTTATAACTGTCAGCAGCCAGGCCACATTTCAAGAAATTTCCCCCAGAACAGGGGTGATATGGGTGGCTATGATAAAGGTGAGGACAGTGATACATACTATCCACCACCACCACATGTAACAGCATCTAACCCGCAGGGTAGAGGGGGAGGCTGGAGATAGGCTGTGGAGGAGGTAGAAGGAAAAGACAGCCAACAATGCCACTTTGGTGAGTACCCAGTTTTATCTTCTAACAGCGCAGGCTCACCTAATATGGGTGTGTGTGTGTGTGTGTGTGTGTGTGTGTGTGTGTGTGTGTGTGTGTGTGTGTGTGTGTGTGTGTGTGTGTGTGTGTGTGTGTGTGCGTGTGTGTGTGTGTGGGCGGTGTGAAAATGTCTTTCCTGGTCGATTCAGGGGCAACCCTCTGTATTTTAACTAAATGCAACAATTTAAAAGATCCATTATCAAGAGATGTGTCTACTCGCACTCCTCCCCTCCTGCGTTCCAGGTTTACTAACCACCGGTCCTGACATTCATCATTGCGCGCACCTGCACTTCATCATTGGGCACACCTGGACTCCATCACTTCACTGATTACCTCCCCTATACCTGTCACCCCCTTGGTTCTATTCCTTAGGCCGTATTTAGTATGTGTTCCATGTCTGTACGCTGCTCGTGTGGCTTGTTTTGTTCCATGTTCCGGTTATTATTAAACTCACCACCTGCACTTGCTTCCCGACTCCCAGCGTCCACGGTACAAGATGTAATAAAGACCCTTCCAGTGGTAGAGAACCTTACCAAACCCCTTTCAGTCCAACTTGGTGATAACATGTTTAATCATTGTTTTGTTTATTCTCCTAATTGCTCTGTAAATTGATTGGGAAGAGACCTATTGTGGGAATGAACATTTGTTGCAGTGAGAAGGGCCTGGTAGTAACCGCTCCAAGAATCGGTATCTGTACCGGGCTGGATGTACCAGACCATGACTGGTATTTTTCATGGTATTTCTCTGACCCCTTTGACCTACTGAATGGATTTGCTCGACCGGGCCAAACTAACCCGACCACTCTTCACTGCCAAATGTAGTAATGGTCGAAGGGACCATTTGTTTTTAACACTGTGACATTGTGTGACCGAGCAGGAAGAGTTGACAACAGGTTATGTGTATGAAGAAACTTCGGGTGTGGTAGCTGATGTGAACCATTTTTCCTCGGTGCCCCAATCAGTTCCCCATGCAGTATCTCTATCTCCAAGGTGGAGGATACCAAATGGGAACAATTTGGTACATGCGTGAGGTTGGCAACAGACTGGGAGCATTCTCCTCTCAGTGAAGCCCCTGTTCCAGTTTCCCTTGCACCTAACCAGCCCACGCCTGACAGCGCACTGTTGACTCAGGTTCGGGACTGTTTATGGGCAAGGGATACATATGACAGGGAAGATGAGAGGAGCAACGCCTGTGAAGGCACATATCGGCCCCACAAAGCACTGAACCCCTTGCATAAGGAGGAGGAGGAGGCAGGCACGGGCAAAATCCTGACCTCTCTGCTGAGCAGGGGGGCTGTTGTCACATGTACGCCATCACCCGGCAACACGCCAGTTTGACCTGTTAGAAAAGCATCTGGTGAATGGAGAATGGTACAAGATCTTAGAGTTGTTAATGATGCAGTTTATGGCAGGGCCCCAGTTTTGCCAAACCCCTTTCACTATCCTTTCTTCTGGCCCGCCAGGTTCAAATTGGTTTACAGTTGTTGATTCGGCTGCACTGCTACAATTCCTAGCTGCCACAATGCCTCGAAAAACCAATTACAATGTGTTCAACAGACTGTTAAATATTTGGGACACGTTATCACACCAGGGGGCAGAAGGGTGAAAGCTTTTTTTTTAAAGTTCCGAATCCAAACACCAAAGAACATATGTTGCCAATGCTAGGAATGGCAGGTTATTGTAGGTTATTGTAGAGTTTGGTTAACCTCTACGGGATCGGTGAGTGCACTAAACTGCAGACGACAAACTCCTGGCTGTCAAGACGATTGACAGCCAGGAATTAATGATGTTATTCTTGAATCCTTCTCTTGGTGTGTGAGATTCACTGGTTCTGGGGACTGTGTGGTAGAATTGGGAGTGTCTGATAGCCACCTCTGTAACAACGAGGTGAATGACGATTGCCAAACATTTCAACAGGGATTTTGCAACAGCAGCTGGGAAATGTTCAGTAAGAGCACCTCAAGGACATTATTGGATTTGTAATCATACTGCTTACCCCTATTTTACTGGGGGACCATACTGCTTACCCCTATTTAACTGGGGGACCATACTGCTTACCCCTATTTAACTGGGGGACCATACTGCTTACCCCTATTTAACTGGAGGACCATACTGCTTACCCCTATTTAACTGGGGGACCATACTGCTTACCCCTATTTACCTGGGGGACCATACTGCTTACCCCTATTTAACTGGAGGACCATACTGCTTACCCCTATTTAACTGGAGGACCATACTGCTTACCCCTATTTAACTGAGGGACCATACTGCTTACCCCTATTTAACTGGAGGACCATACTGTTTACCCCTATTTAACTGGGGGACCATACTGCTTACCCCTATTTACCTGGGGGACCATACTGCTTACCCCTATTTAACTGGAGGACCATACTGCTTACCCCTATTTAACTGGGGGACCATACTGCTTACCCCTATTTAACTGGAGGACCATACTGCTTACCCCTATTTAACTGGGGGACCATATTGCTTACCCCTATTTAACTGGGGGACCATACTGCTTACGCCTATTTAACTGGGGGACCATACTGCTTACCCCTATTTAACTGGGGGACCATATTGCTTACCCCTATTTAACTGGGGGACCATACTGCTTACGCCTATTTAACTGGAGGACCATACTGCTTACCCCTATTTAACTGGGGGACCATACTGCTTACCCCTATTTAACTGGAGGACCATACTGCTTACCCCTATTTAACTGGGGGACCATACTGCTTACCCCTATTTAACTGGGGGACCATACTGCTTAGCCCTATTTACCTGGGGGACCATACTGCTTACCCCTATTTAACTGGGGGACCATACTGCTTAGCCCTATTTACCTGGGGGACCATACTGCTTACCCCTATTTAACTGGGGGACCATACTGCTTACGCCTATTTAACTGGGGGACCATACTGCTTAGCCCTATTTACCTGGGGGACCATACTGCTTACCCCTATTTAACTGGGGGACCATACTGCTTACGCCTATTTAACTGGGGGACCATACTGCTTAGCCCTATTTACTTGGGGGACCAAAACATGGTTTATGTGCTCAGCTGAGCTACACTTTAATGCTGAAGACAGTAATGTTTGGCCTGTAGCATACTTAGAAATGCGCTTGTTGCAGACAGAGGTTTGCTCTCACAAGGTTGTCTCAGTGGGAGTGGAATATTGGCTGAACATCCAGACTCTGTGGTGGCCAGGTGTTCTCTCCTAAGCAAACACACTCTGAGAGCAATTACTTGCTGAGAAAGGATGCACTTTGCTGTCTTTGTTTGACCTAATCCTTAGCAGAAACGGGCAAGTTAGAACTGAACATGATGTGTGAAAGGTTGAAGGTATTAAACTCAGTTTCACAACGGAGGAGATTTACATAGAATAATTGCTACATTTACATTTTTAAAAAAAAGTATTGTTAAGCAATTAACTACAGGGAGGATTGTAATGGGAATTTTTAATTGTATGTGTCCCCATAACTGAGGATGTGACTAACCTTGTGAAACTGTCCTATTATAATCCCGTTCTTGGGAGTATCATCCTGTGCAGCAAACCAGCTGCACCTGTGTTCTGTCCAAGAACAGAAACCATGAAGACATGTCCAAATCCCTATTTTATAATATCCACCACAAGAGGTGGAGGTGGCGGGTGGGACCTGGGGTCCTGGGGGTCCTGAGAGAGAAAGGGGTCCTGAGTGTGAACCCTGCCCACGGGTTCTGGGCCCTGTCCCTGAGGGACGGCGGCTAGTACAGCGCCTGCACCATGCCCTGGACCCGTCTCACTCTGAAGAGGAGGCCCAGGAGGGTCAGAGCGTGTCTGGACTATGATGCGGGAGAGGTGACTTTCTATGACCCCACTGATATGTCACTCATCTATACATTCAGGGACAAGTTTAAAGAGCCATTGTTGCCCTACCTCTGTCCCTGTGTGAGTGACAGCGGCCGCAATGCTGAGCCACTAAAGATATGCCCTGCCAAAGTGTCATTGGTTCATGATGTTGGTGATAAAGTTTTGTAGATTACAATATGTATTTTTTAGAGGAGACATTGCTAAAGCATCCATGTCTCACTATCTATTATTAACACAATGGATGTATATTTTATATATGGATGTATATTTTTTGGGGTATATGATAACGGAATATAACATCCTATATAACATCTGTGAAAGGCCGTACCTATTCACTGACGAAATCCTAGGCGGGACAGCACGAAATGAGACGCAGAGACGTGACTTCAACAAAAAGAAGGAAACTGTATTGGGAGTTCCTCTTTCAACTCTTCCCCCCTCTGCCCCTTCAGTCAGGTCCTTAAGAGAGCACAAACAATCAGTCAATTGGCCTCCGGTGAGCTCATCAGTAGTGGCTGTACTGTGGCCCACCTCCAGGAGAGAGCGCAGTCGGACCACTTGATCCGGCTGTTCCCTCACACATCATTTGTCATATTTTCTTGCTGTGTTTCTCAATGGCAACAGAAACTAAACAGAAGAGGTGATCATTTACTCAACATTAGTGTTCACATTCTGTATGACTGGTTCTAAATGCTTCTGAATTATCATGCTCATAAATGTGCATAAATACATTTAAATACTTGTGTGATTATGAATAACATTTGTTCGTGTGTTATGAATGGTGTATTGTTTATTCATGAACATTATTAATAAAGTGTTTCCTGTCAACAGTGAGCTTTGTCAGCCAACAGAGGTGAAGTGTTATTGGAGTGCTCCAAGACTCCCACTGATAATGCGACAGTCATGGGATGACATAAGACACCATTTCCTTATATGGAAGACATTTTCGACACCATTCTTTAACCCTGAAATCCACCCTTGTCAACACTGAGTGTATGCCGTGCCTGTCATTGTGTGGGTGTGTGTGTTCCTGTCTGAGCACGCGACAAAGTATAAAAGCAGAGGGGCTCTCTGCCCCTCCAACACTTTGAACCTCAGACTTATCCGCTGCTAAGAGAAGTCTTCGACTGAGACCAACAATGAGAGCCTACCTGGTCCTGCTTCTGCTGCTCCCTCTCTGCACAGGTACGTCACACTTACTTACTTCACTTGGTGCGTTGAGTTCCTTGCCGAACATAGGTACTCAACAAACAGCTTCCAACCCCTTTCTTTCTCACAGACAAACTGCTTCCAACCCCTTTCTATCTCACAGACAAACTGCTTCCAACCCCTTTCTATCTCACAGACAAACTGCTTCCAACCGCTTTCTATCTCACAGACAAACTGCTTCCAACCCCTTTCTATCTCACAGACAAACTGCTTCCAACCCCTTTCTATCTCACAGACA
The DNA here is from genome assembly GCF_045791955.1 of Oncorhynchus clarkii lewisi. Classification (NCBI taxonomy): domain Eukaryota; kingdom Metazoa; phylum Chordata; class Actinopteri; order Salmoniformes; family Salmonidae; genus Oncorhynchus; species Oncorhynchus clarkii. The sequence continues at coordinate 64,457,749 of NC_092147.1, forward strand.
AACTGCTTCCAACCCCTTTCTATCTCACAGACAAACTGCTTCCAACCCCTTTCTATCTCACAGACAAACTGCTTCCAACCCCTTTCTATCTCACAGACAAACTGCTTCTAACCCCTTTCTATCTCACAGACAAACTGCTTCCAACCCCTTTCTATCTCACAGACAAACTGCTTCCAACCGCTTTCTATCTCACAGACAAACTGCTTCCAACCCCTTTCTATCTCACAGACAAACTGCTTCCAACCCCTTTCTATCTCACAGACAAACTGCTTCCAACCCCTTTCTATCTCACAGACAAACTGCTTCCAACCCCTTCTATCTCACAGACAAACTGCTTCCAACCCCTTCTATCTCACAGTCGCTCTATCTTAATGCCTTGCTCTGTGAGGATGCAGATAAAGGTGGTCTTGGGCCTTTCTCTCTTGCGTTTAACTTGTGGGCTAAAGGTAAGTGTCTGTCTGTTGATCCACGCGATGCACGTTTCTTCTTAGAGTGTTGCCTAAAAAGCACCACTTCCTCCTCTTCATTTGTGCTTCAATAGGTTCTTGTTTTTGATCTCCCACTGTCAAATGTTGCTGATGGCCTCTGTCCAATGGATTCTAAGTAAGCTTTAGAGGCTGTGGTTGGTGAATGTTTGAGCGGTTCGGGACCGGTTCCGACGCCAATTGTTGCGCTCTGTGAACGGCGCAGCATCCATTGCTGTGCACTTCGTGAAATCTTTGGTTGTCCCACTTCACATGCCGCTCTCAGCTGAGGCATTTGAACGGCGTTTGAATGGGCAGGCATTTGAACGGCGTCTCTGCGTCGCACAGAGTTCGTTGGGCAGAACTCTCTCTGCCGTCAGTTATATGAAATGGTCCCAATTTTGTACTGTCACCAAGTATGATCATGTTTATTTTACAGTCATAAGAAAGGTGCAGTCTTATAGTAAGTCATTATAATTAATACTATATTTAGAAAGCATTTCAATCCCTATTCACACACTTTTATTGAAAATTTAAAAATACATGATTTTTCATTATTTCATATTTGTATAGTGTACTTGAGATTGTGTCCTCAAAAGTGACTACACCTCAGCAATTTATAACAAATGTTTTTTTTACCAGAAAGGTGATATTTTTATCTTTCTGACAGTATAAGTAATGCTAAGACCAATGTTCTCTTTTCCAGATGAGCACTGTTTAGTACATCAAAATACAATACAGACAAACTACACATCCATATACACATTAAAATACACTTTATTATTCACAGCAATAGATAAAAAGCGAAACACAATCATAAAAAACGGACAAATTCTTCAGTAAAAATCTTTGCATGGTAGGTGTTCTTGAAGGCTTGAAAGCTTTCTCAAAGTTCCAATTTATGGATTGTTATATGATAATCCTGAGGTTGGCAATTTGGTCTCTGAACGATCTACCACTTCTCCAGTGTTGGGGAGTAATCTGTTACATGTAAGGGTACCTGTAATCCCTTACATTACCAGCAAAAATATTGTAATTAGATTACAGATACTTTTGAAAAACTAGATAATTACTTTTACATTCACAATGGATGTTTGCGGAAAAAAATCGGACATTTTCTCATGGACATTCAAATCAGCATTGAAAAAAGGCGCAAATTTAAATTTGTTCCACCAGAGCGACTCAGAGACCACAAATCAGAGACCACTACGATGACACACCAAATGTGCTTGATGGATCCAAGCTATGTCTTCCAATAGTGCGACTGCTGTCAATATCCAAAGATGATCCAACTTGAATAAACGCTTGGAGGTAAAGGATGACAGCAGTGGTGTAGTCTACGGGCGATACGGATATCACTTATTATTGATATCTATTTAGCGCATTGATGTGAATCACACTGCTGCTCTCTCATTTAACTATTTGCGCCTTACGGATTGTGGTTGTGGATGGCTGTTCACAAATTGAAATGTGTATTTGAACCCAACAATAGTTGAATTCAAAACGTTTAAGCTGCCTATAAATCATTGTTTTTGAAACCAGTGGACAGCCAGTGAAAAATGCGCTCTTCAACAGCTGCGTAGTGCGGATCCCATCCTATGGGGAAAAAGTAGGTATTTTATTGCTCATTCTAATTCAGGCTGGTAAAAAATAACATCCTTAGACGTAATGGACACATGCTCAAAAGACAATCTGTAGTTGCTACATCCATTTTTGGATTTATAAATTATATATATATATATATATATATATATATATATATATATATATATATCCATTGATTCTTGAATATAATTTAATGTCTTATGAGACATTGGCTTAGTTCATCTGTCACGCTCCATGAGAACTCAAAATATAAGCCTGTTTAATTCCAATGTTTGTAAACATTGTGAATGTAAACAAACACTGTATAGCCTCATAACATGGTTTAAATAATAATTGTGATATCATGGATGGTCAGTCCTTGCATCTATAGCTCTGTCTGTTAATCCGAGAGTGGTTACATTTCTCCAGGCCCATCACTCTTTACCAAAACAGAGGCGGGGAAACCATTTTGTTTTATCTGTGGATTTGCCCTTTAAACAGCTGCATATTGTCAAGATATCAAAGTGTCACCAACAAAAAGGTAAACAATAGGCCTTTAGCAAATGTAGCTTATGACATTCACTTTTCAAACGTAAATAGCACTTTTCAGTAGTGCTCAAAGTATGCCATTCCATGAGCGCAGCATTTATTTTTCAACTGGAATCAATGAGCCCAATCAGTCCTCCATGACAACAAAATCATAAACAGAGTAGGCTGGCTAATAAGCCCTTAGTTTTGAGGTTATGCTCAGGTAAAACAATTTGGCTAATCTATACATCCATATTTCCAAGTCCTATTCTTTAAGATCAAGGGGTATAACATTTAGTGGAATGACTGGAATTCTGATAGACTTTGGCTTTTAATGTGAATATATAATGTAATCATATTATTATATGTAGTAGAAAGTTATGGATTAGAAGACGCCTAAATTACCAACCAATAAAGTAAAATGTAACATCTATATATGGCCAGCTATGTAAACTTTAACATTGATTTATTCTGCAATAGATGTCGTTCAATTGGTAACATACATTGTCTTTCTTCTAATGCCTCTTAAGGGGAAAGTAATCTAAAAGTAACTTAATGTAATCAGATTACGTTACTGAGTCTGGGCAATCTAAAAGTGACGTTACTGATTACAATTTTGGACAGGTAACTAACGGCTAACATTTAGAAAGTAACCTATCCAACTCTGCACTTCTCAAACCGGCCTAATATTCTGTTTTTCATCCACCGCAATCCTATAGTATAGAAAGATGTGATTGAACACTTCCTGGTGTTGTCCAACATTATCCTGAGGTAGCTTTTACACTCCCCTAGGTCTCCTTTCTTCTGTAAAGACACACAGACACACACACACAGCAGCTCGCATGCACACTCACATTACTGAATTCCTGCTCTGCATCATTCATAACCGTGCTGGCAAGGGATTGACGTACTTCCTCAGACCAGATCATCATGCCATTACGTTTGTTGTCTCCAGTGATCTGTGAACCAGCCCAAAACATACCTTGGTCATTGATGATGTAACCCTGACCCTCTTCCCTCTTCCTTCCCTTGCTATAGCCGACTACAACATTGAATGTTACGGCGAGGACTTCCTGATGCTGAGGAACCAGCTCCTACAGTGCTCAAGCAGAACACAGCAGGCCTGCTACACCAGGAGTGAGTATCACCAGCAATAGTCCTTCACTTGTCTCCTGCTACACAAGCGCTGTGTTCATCTCTCTCTCATCAGCTCATTGGAGAGGAGAAAATGGGCCCTCCCCTCGGACTACCTTCACCAATAACCTTTCGAAAGGGAGGCGAGCAATTCGGAAACGAGGACGGAGGAAGCAAGGATTTGACAGCTAGTCACGTTTTCAGACAGCCCAGGACTGAGCAATATGACTTGTTCTTGGCAAGGCTGGTTCTTTGGATCAATTGGCTGATCGATGACATTAACTATCAGATATGCCCATGATTACGTTGGATTGCATAATACAACAAACAGTTAACACAACGTTTGGACCTTCAACAGGGCAACATCCAATTATGGACATCTGACCATAACAAATTCAGTGACACAATAATGAATTATTCAATTGGGATACAAAAACATAAAGTGATCAAATCCGTAGCCTAACAATAAGTCTTAGTGAATAAAACGGTTTGTGAGAGTGAAATCCTTGGTCCTAGTAAATCTTCTGATAGAGTCCTACAACATCTCCTAATGTTTTGTGTCTCCTCTACAGAGACTGGGGAGAAGGGCTGTGCTCGGCTGGAGTTCTGCTCTCGACCAGGCTGGACGTGCTGCTATAAGGACCGCTGCAATGCCTAGAACTGATTCCCAGGGGACACTAACTCCACGGCCCAGGAAAGGCAGAGGATGAAGAGCTGTGATATCAGCCGACAGTGACTTGCTGTTTAGCACTTGGTGAATGGAATGCGTTTGTATAAATAACGTGACAAAAATAACTTTAATTTGATGTAAAGTCACATGAAATAAAGTCCTACGAAATTGTAACCACCCATCTCCAGTCTGAAATGCTGCTACAGTATACATTTCATCAGTGTTTTGTTAAGCATAGAGAACTATTCAAGCGGGACTTACAGGGTCACTTTACTCAAGTTGTTCTTTCAAATGTGGGATGCTGAATCATGCTGCTCATAGGGACACTCTTGCATTTTTCCCTTTGCGGTGCAGATGGACAGAATTTTCTCTGTGTGTGTGTGTGTGGTGCCTGGCAGTCTGTGGGTCTTTTTGTTATCTGTGTGGCAGTCAGTCGGCAAGATCTGCTGAATCAGAATGACACCACTCCTCGGTTTCCCTACAGTCTAACACCACAGAGAGCTCTGTTTCCCTACAGTCTGATACCACAGAGAGCTCTGTTTACCTACAGTCTAATACCACAGAGAGCTCTGTTTACCTACAGTCTAATACCACAGAGAGCTCTGTTTACCTACAGTCTAATACCACAGAGGGCTCTGTCCACTGTTTACTCACAATGTCTAATACCACAGAGAGCTCTGTCCACTGTTTACTCACAATGTCTAATACCACAGAGGGCTCTGTCCACTGTTTACTCACAATGTCTAATACCACAGAGACCTCTGTCCACTGTTTACTCACAATGTCTAATACCACAGAGAGCTCTGTCCACTGTTTACCCACAGTCTAATAGCACAGAGACCCTGTTTACCCACAGTCTAATAGCACAGAGACCTCTGTTTACCCACAGTCTAATACCACAGAGACCTCTGTTTACCCACAGTCTAATACCACAGCCAGAGAACTGTCCACTTAACGGACACAACTAGAGACTGAAAGGTCCAGAATTGACTAGGGAAGACCGTCCACTATACAGACATACACATGGACGCATGCCCACATACACACACAGCAGGTCAGGTATCAGAGGATTCTGATTGACACAAAACAATCTCGTCACAGTTTGGTTTTCAGGATCAGTGAGTTGTCGTCAGAGCTTGACAAAGTCCACATTTAATCCTTCCTCAAACATCTATGTCCCTGAGCCTGTTTCAGGGACATAGAGATGTTTGAGGAAGGATTAAAGGTGGACTTTGTCATGCTCCGACAACAACTCAATGTTCCTGAAAACACAACAGTGACTCAATGTAAACTGAAATTATGTATTAAAGCGAACCCTTTCATACCCCAAAACATTCAGACCAAGATCAACACATAGATCAGTGGAAATACTCAAACATAAAAGCTTCTCTCTGTTTTAAAATGTTTATTTGCATTTATTAATTTTTTTTAAAATCTTCAGTATTTTTCTAGAGACAGATCGTGTGAAACATGTTTTTGTTGTTGTTGTCATTCATACAGTATCTCATCACCATCAAATCATTTCAACATTTCATCAGTATCCCCGTCATCGTGCATGGTCATAACCATGTTTATTTTGAATATCACAAAAGGTTGTACATGTCTGTGCCCCCCCTCCCCATACTCCTTTATGCCCTCCCCCATTCCAACCACGGTGTCACAGCTGTTTTGTTCAAGGAGTGTTGGTGAGACAACCCTAGCGTACCCATCTCCCGACCTCCCCCATCCCCGCCCCAGGACACTTAGACGTTCATTCACAAGGCTGAGGTTTCAGACCAGTCAAGGAGCTTTGTGTTTTCAACTCACTTCTCCCCTTCACTTTTTCCTTTGTGTGTTTTGGATACTAGCCATCTAACTAATAAAACATGATTCTATACAAGCCCTTCAGAAAAACTTCCCCTAAAAAATATGGTTGAATAGAAATAATGGCCCTCTACCTCTCAAAAAATCCTTAGATCCTTGTCAGGGCCCAGTACACGGGATGCCCTGGTGTCCAAATCCTCCACACCGTACTAATCCGCCCTATCTTAAAAAAAACATTTAGCCTCCCTTTAACCAACACAGGAAAAACCTACCAAACCCCCACCCCCGAACCTCCTCTCAACGTGGCCATTCGTCAAAGCAACACTCAGTACATAACGGCTGTAGGCCTCCGATTGGCATGAAAACGCTGTAAAAACCAAAGTGACAGAAAGCCGGTCCACTGTCCCCCACCATAACAACCTGTCATGGTAAGAAGAGCACATTTTGCGGAGAGACATTATTTCACACTGTATTGTACGTGGATGAGCTGGAGGAGTGTGCCCCCTAGTGGTAAAAGAAAGCAATGAAAAAATGGTTCAGAGGGTCTATCTATATCTCAAGATGAAGAGACCAGATATATACACACAGGCATACCATTATATACATAAAGTAGCCACAGCTGAAAGTACAAAATTATTGAGTATGGGAGGGGAAGATCTAGCAGGACCACATGCCGCCCCCCCCCCACACCCGGGAAAACTGCTATCTAGCGTTCCAGAAAGACTCCAGATATCGTAAGGTACGAGTTAGTTTATAGATTGATGCCTGCCATTGTACGGGGTTCAAAAAGTGTGTTCACGTTCCGTCCACTCAGCATTCTGGGAAGGAAATCCCATGTTCACTACAACTACAGGACAAACTACAGAGAAAGTCTACCTATAGTGAAGCATTCCCAAGAAGGGAAAAAACCCAGTTGATTTGCAAGAACAAAACAAATCTGAAAACGCTCCTAATATAAAAAGAGAAAGAGGTTCTTTGTGGGCCAGCTGGAAGGCTACATTTTTTAGGCCAACGCTAGAATAACATCCGTATAACATCGACACAACCATGCCCTCGTGCAGTCTTTCACTACGATTGATAATGTCTCTACCGCTCCACTACAACCCTGTCAATGCCACATTACCGACCTTAGGACACTATCACCGACAGGACAGGCACTTTACCTCCACAGTCCCGTGTTCACTACAGCTACACCTTTCTACACCACATACCTTTTTACACAGTCCTCTCTCGTCCTTCTGATAATGACAAACCTGGAAAATGACTATACTTACTATCAAAGTCTTTACTGTGCATTGCCACATATGCCTTAGTCATGAGTATCCCTTCTATCGTCCTTCAACCTTCCTTGCTATAGAAAACCTCCACTTTCTCTCCCTAGTCACGGATGGACAATTAAAAGGCAATCTCTCAATTCTCTATCCTCTACTTCCAGCTGGTAAACAGAAGAGAGTCTCGCTCTCTCTCTAAATGTACCAACACATTCCCACTGAAGCGAGACAGAGGGGGCTGTGTAGAAGACAGAGGGGGCTGTGTAGAAGACAGAGGGGGCTGTGTAGGAGACAGAGGGGGCTGTGTAGAAGACAGAGGGGGCTGTGTAGGAGACAGAGGGGGCTGTGTAGGAGACAGAGGGGGCTGTGTAGGAGACAGAGGGGGCTGTGTAGGAGACAGAGGGGGCTGTGTAGGAGACAGAGGGGGCTGTGTAGGAGACAGAGGGGGCTGTGTAGGAGACAGAGGGGTCTCTCTGCCTCCCTCTGCTGGCTGTGTATTCCTGTGAGAGTGATCTAGTCCTGATTTCTGCAGAAAGGGGGGGGCTGTGTAGAAGACAGAGGGGGCTGTGTAGAAGACAGAGGGCTGTGTAGAAGACAGAGAGGTCTCTCTGCCTCCCTCTGCTGGCTGTGTATTCCTGTGAGAGTGATCTAGTCCTGATTTCTGCAGAAAGGGGGGGCTGTGTAGAAGACAGAGGGGGCTGTGTAGAAGACAGAGGGCTGTGTAGAAGACAGAGAGGTCTCTCTGCCTCCCTCTGCTGGCTGTGTATTCCTGTGAGAGTGATCCAGTCCTGAGTTCGGCAGACAGGGGGGGCTGTGTAGAAGACAGAGGGGGCTGTGTAGAAGACAGAGAGGTCTCTCTGCCTCCCTCTGCTGGCTGTGTATTCCTGTGAGAGTGATCCAGTCCTGATTTCTGCAGAAAGGGGGGGCTGTGTAGAAGACAGAGGGGGCTGTGTAGAAGACAGAGGGCTGTGTAGAAGACAGATAGGTCTCTCTGCCTCCCTCTGCTGGCTGTGTATTCCTGTGAGAGTGATCTAGTCCTGATTTCTGCAGAAAGGGGGGGCTGTGTAGAAGACAGAGGGGGCTGTGTAGAAGACAGAGGGCTGTGTAGAAGACAGAGAGGTCTCTCTGCCTCCCTCTGCTGGCTGTGTATTCCTGTGAGAGTGATCCAGTCCTGATTTCTGCAGAAAGGGGGGGCTGTGTAGAAGACAGAGGGGGCTGTGTAGAAGACAGAGGGGGCTGTGTAGAAGACAGAGGGAGCTGTGTAGAAGACAGAGGGAGCTCTCTGCCTCCCTCTGCTGGCTGTGTATTCCTGTGAGAGTGATCTAGTCCTGATTTCTGCAGAAAGGGGAGGCTGTGTAGAAGACAGAGGGGGCTGTGTAGAAGACAGAGGGGGCTGTGTAGAAGACAGAGGGGGCTGTGTAGAAGACAGAGGGGGCTGTGTAGAAGACAGAGGGGGCTGTGTAGAAGACAGAAGGCTGTGTAGACGACAGAGGGAGCTCTCTGCCTCCCTCTGCTGGCTGTGTATTCCTGTGAGAGTGATCCAGTCCTGATTTCTGCAGAAAGGGGGGGATGAGCCAGAAGGACACAATGTATAAAACGGCGGCTCGCAGACACTTAAGACTCTTTTTTTATTTTTGTTTATATTCTTTTTTTTTCTTCTTAAAAACATCTCAGTCCATTCCAGCAGAGAAGGAACAGTCCCCAGAATAAGATCTTAAAAGGTATACATCCAAAAGGGAAATAGAAATAAACAAGAGAAAATGGTAGCATGTTATTGTAGGGCGAGCAGGTGAGAGTCTGCTGGGTACTGGTCGCTGGTGGTTCAGTGCAGTCATTGTGTCCATGGCCACAGGATATCCTATGGCTCATTATTAACCTTTCTGGCCATTACAACGAGGCTGGATGGATGAGTTCCCTGCAGGGACTCTGGTAGAGAGAACAGCTTATTGCCATGGAAAGGCAGTCTGCATGCATGTCAGCCCACACACACACACACACACACGCAAGTCTTGCGCAGCTAACCTTGTGGGGACATACAATTAAGTCCCATTCAAAATCCAATTTTCCTTAACCTGTACCCTTACCTTAACCCTAAACCTAACCCTAGCTGCTAACCCTAAACCTAATTCTAACCCTGACACTAATTCTAACCTTAACCCCCCCCACACACACACACCTGTTTGAAAGCCCGGAGTGATGGAGTATGTTTTCATCAGCTGTATGTGATGGTGTGTTACTGGTTGTGTGTGGTCGCAAATTATGCTATGGTGTGTTATTGCAGGTTGTTGCATTATCGAGTAAGGATTAGATGAGTATATACGTTTCTATGGCAACACAGCTTAGACACGTGATCAATATTGAATAAGGGCTGGACTGAGGAGTGAGCACTAGCAGACACATACTTAACCGTATGAACCAGAACAACCACAACATTCTCTCCTCACGCTCTCACAACGTCAGGTGATCATCTTTAAAAAAACATCCGCCACTCTTCATCAAATAACGCAGACATCAAAAAGAAACAAAAAGAAGAGCACGAAGACAAAACTAAAACTGAAAACAAAAAGAGACCTGAACAGAGATGGAATCCGCCCGAGAGACGCAGCGACATCGAGGCACCTCCAGGGGGGGGTGCTGAGCAGGAGAGAGGAGCGCTGGGCTGCATCACAACTGAGGCTCTTCACGAGGGTGGGGTGAAAGGGCGGCCCTCGTCGCTAGGCGTGGCCGTGTCGTCGCTGGGTTCCAGGCTGTCCTTGAGGCTCAGCGTGCTGTCAGAGGGGGGCGGGGTTAGCTCGGCGGGGGGAGGGGTTTCCGGGGAGCTCTCCTGCCGTCCGTTGGTCGTGGGGGAGGTTGGCGTGGGGGGAGGTGTGACAAGAGCCACTCCCCCGCAGTGCGCCGCTGTGGGGTCAGAGGTCAGGTCGAGGACGGTGGGCGGGGTAGGGGTTGTGGTTGGCGGCGCAGCCGGCTCGGTGGGGGTGGGCGTCAGAGGCACCGCTGGGATGGCAGCACGGAGGATGGAGTTATGTAGGAGCCCCTCCCCTAGAGAGAGGGAGGAGTCACTGGGGACCAATGAGGGGGTCTTCTCCACCAGACGCCACTGCATGACACTGGTATCCTTCCCGCCCGTGGACACCAGGTGACTGTCGTTGTGCATGAAGGTCACATTGGTCACGTGACTGCTGTGGGCGCTGTATTTGTGGCTAGGTGCCTGCGGAGGAAGGAGACATTATATTAGGATTTGAAGCCAATATTACAGTAGGCTATACTACATACAGTATGTTTACCACAGGAGGTTGGTGGCACTTTAATTGGGGAGGAGGGGCTTGTCATAATGGCCGGAGTGGAATGGAATAAATGACATCCAACACACGGTTTCCATGATTTGATGCCATTCGCTCTGTTCCAGCCATTATTATGAGCCGTCCTCCCCTCAGCAGCCTCCACAGATGTATATCGGGACAGTACTGTTGAGCAGTACAGGGACTAGAGTGCTTAGGGGCCAGACTTACCTTGGGTCTGGCGCAGGGGTACTGGAAGAGGTGCACTTTGCAGAAGTCATCAGCCAGTGCGATCACCTTCCTGTTGTGGGACCTGATCAGAGCGTTGATGTCTGTACCATCGGAACCCTCAGGCCACACTCCTGGAAGACACACACACACACACACACTGGTTGTTTTGCCCCTCTATCATAGCAGTGGAACCTGCCCTGAACTTTAGCCTCTGTTACTAGCCAGCTATCAACCGGTACTCTACCCTGCCCCTTAGAGACTGTTGCCATATGTACATAGTCATTGAACGCGGGTCACTTTGATAGGGTTTACACACTGTTCTACCCACTTTATATGTAGATACTGTATTCTAGTCAAGTGTTATCCTATATAACTACTGCTGTTCTATTCATGTACTGTCCCCACTGTCTATACACACACCATCATATAAATTTATACTTCAGGACTTTGACATGGCTCATTCTGATATCAGTATATTTCTTATTTCCTTTCTTACATTTTGGGGGGATTAGCGTGTATTGTTTTGTATTGTTAGGTATAACTTTTATTATCACACTGTCGGAAGAAAATAAACACTTCACAACACTCGCGATATCGTCTGCAGAATAAGTGTCCACAACCAATTTGATTTGACTTAGTGTCCTATCCACATGTTCGAGTACGTGAAGCCGTGTCAAAAAGCATACCACCAGGGGGCAGACCCAACACCATAGGGGCCTTCATCCACACTAACGTGCACAGTACACACTCCCTATCTTACCTTCTCTCTCTCTCTCTCACAGGGAGATACAGGCACATAGAAATTAAGCGTGATCACTTCACACACATATATGCAATCTCTACTCTCCTGGGTCTGATCAGTTCCAGCCTAAGCGAGGGACAATCTACTGGCTGAGAACTGAGGAATCTGAAAGTCGAGAGAGAGAGAGAGAGAGAGAACTATTTTTCCAGCCCCCTTAAAGAACTAAAATATGTGGAGTCGGGGGCTCTATTTTTTCCTGGGCCTGTCCCCCCCCCCCCCCCCCCCCCCCCGAGACAGTGAGAGAAGAAAGGGACGGGGAGCGATAGAAAGAGATGGACGGAGGGAGAACAAAGAAAGAGGGAGGGAGACCAATAGAGATGGAGACGGAGAAAGATGTGAGGAAACACTGCAGATACCACGACACGCCGTACTGCAGCGGGACAAAACCAGTAGGGAAACAGAGCAGGGTCAATTCGGGTAGCAGAGTTCAAATGGGAAGGACATGCGTTGGCTGTTTAGGCGCCGTTACAAACTTGCGTAATACGGATTAAAAAAATGTTTTTAAAACAAATTGAGAAAGAGAGCAGAGGAAGACAGGATGAATGAGGGAGAAGGAAGAAAAAGGAAACAGGGAAAGGCAGAAAGTCAAGAGTGCGCGGGAACGAGTCCCAAACCGCACTTTCTGTTCAGTAGCAGGTCTCACACCCACAGATGCTTTATACACCCACAGCAGTGAGCATAAAAACACACACTCTACACAGATCCGGCATAGCACAGCCACGAACAGAGACAAAGCATTCCCGCCATACCCCTATTGCCCAAGTCGATACTGACCGAAGACATGGTAGCCCAGCACGCAGGTATAGGTGGTCCAGTCGATGTCCTTACACTCGGAACGGTTACGGATGTACTTGCAGCCGTTTGGAATGTCCCCTGCAAAGAGGATAGAACCGGGGCCTAGGTTAAGGGGAATACTTCACCACAGCAGTAGTTTGTTAAAGAAAAAGCTTGTGAAAAAAATACAATTTGTCTGATTGCTAAACATCCCTACGTGGATCAGTAATTTAGCCCCATTCTCCATCAATGAAGCTGCTGCTGCGGCCTTACTAATGGCATGAGACTCATTCGAAGGTGTGTTTACGCACAGTAGAGGATCTCGTAGTCTCCGGAGTTGGACATGATGAACTTGTTGTCGGGGGACCAGTCAAGATGTGTGATGTAGCTGGAATGTCCCTGTTAAAACCACACAGAGTCAGAAGGCTGGGTAGGTGATTTAGGAGGAGAGGTGAAACAGGTCACGGTTACATTCATGGAGCTAGAGACAGGCACAGCATGTACAGCGAAGGGCTAGCTTCGTTTGGCTAATCGTTTCAGAGGAGATTGCTGCCTTTATTAAAACTAGCCCACGCAGCGGTTAAGTGCACTATCCTGGGAGCGAGCTCCAGTCTTCCACCACAGCCCATTGGAGGAGACACTGTGTGTGTCTGTCCTCCCCCCACACTCAGAGTCAGGGAGGGAATCTCTGTTTGCCTATCTTGGCACTTTGTTTGATTTCCTTCAGGTCTGCAGGCTTCCATCCAACACACAGACCCATGCACACATGCAATCATATCTCACACACACACACACACACACGTCTCTGACATCCTGCCAAGTTAAGGCTAGTCACTCCACAGCTGCTGAGCTCACTTTCTCACACAAACGCATACAAATCTGAATCCCATACTGAATGAAACACACACACAGAAAATTATGTATTTCTGTCTTCATGCATCTCCCTAATTATACACACAATCCTAGTCACTTCCTTATCTGAACAAGAGGACTCGTATACATATTTGCATGTGTCCCTAGAAATCCATACAACTAACTGCCTCGTTATATACTTATACTGTATATCAGCGCGTCTCTCTGCTTTGCTGTGAAGCTGTGGTTACAGACAGGGGCCCAGTCCTCTGCCAACGCCAATAAAACCTCAAACCAACCTTCCCACAATGTCTTTATTCCCTCTGGAGCCCTGAGCCTTTGAACCGTACCAATTGAGAATCTGGCTTTTAATACTCTCTCATGCAACCCCAAGCTTGTTTTTCAAAAATCTAAAATCTAACTGCTGTGCTTCTGATCTCTGCTCTGTTATTAAACTACCCAACCCGCATGCTCTGCTGTGGCTGCCAGGCTATGTACGGTAAGTTGCCTGGGGGTTAACATTGGTAACGTTTCGTTCCACAATAGGGTACCAAGACCATAGTGGTCAAGCACCAGAAGCAATGACCGTGACCACAACCTGAGCACCGTGGTCCTGGCCATTGGCATCCAACCCACAGATGACCAGAACTCCACAGGCATGGGGGGGGGGGGAGACAGAGACAGAGACAGAGACAGAGAGAGAGAGAGAGAGAGAGAGAGAGAGAGAGAGAGAGAGAAAAAGCAACTACATGAATGAGAGGGAAAGAGAGAGGGAGAGAGACAACAGTGAAAGAGAAACAAAGAAATCGCAGACCGAGCAGCAGCCAAGCGGAGGCCAGAGGAGGTGTAAAACAACAGTGTGTTTAACAGTAGAGTGATTCACACTGGCCCTGTGGGTCTCCAGATCGCTGTAGAGATGGCCTGCTGGGGTCACAGCACAGCGTACTGATCACTCTCTGTGCACCGCTACCTCCACCCTGCTGGGGTCACAGCACAGCGTACTGATCACTCTCTGTACACCGCTACCTCCACCCTGCTGGGGTTACAGCACAGCGTACTGATCACTCTCTGTACACCGCTACCTAAACCCTGCTGGGGTCACAGCACAGCGTACTGATCACTCTCTGTACACCGCTACCTCTACCCTGCTAGGGTCACAGCACAGCGTACTGATCACTCTCTGTACACCGCTACCTCTACCCTGCTGGGGTCACAGCACAGCGTACTGATCACTCTCTGTACATCGCTACCTCTACCCTGCTGGGGTCACAGCACAGCGTACTGATCACTCTCTGTACACCGCTACCTCTACCCTGCTGGGGTCACAGCCCAGCGTACTGATCACTCTCTGTACACCGCTACCTCTACCCTGCTGGGGTCACAGCCTAGCGTACTGATCACTCTCTGTACACCGCTACCTCTACCCTGCTGGGGTCACAGCACAGCGTACTGATCACTCTCTGTACACCGCTACCTCTACCCTGCTGGGGTCACAGCACAGCGTACTGATCACTCTCTGTACACTGCGACCTCTACCCTGCTGGGGTCACAGCACAGCGTACTGATCACTCTCTGGGTCGCGTCTTTCTCTCGGTGTCGGTCTCACTCTTTCTCGGAGCAACCCGACGGTGCCAAGGCAATGCAAAATGTATTAACAATTCATACTCTCTCTCCCTCTCGGTTTCTCTCCTGTTGCTTTTCCTGTGATTAATACACACTGAAAGCACTGATCATATCCATCTCTCCAGCTGCAGGGAGACAAGCACCCCCCCCCCCCCCCCCCCCCACACACACACATATCATTCAACACACCACAGCAGTCTGCATAACTCACTTTGATGAAATGCCTTTACCATGGCTATATTTCTAAGCTAAAGGCCTCTTCCATGCTGGGTGCTGAACTGCTCCCTTCACTGTCATCACAGATTCACCGAGGAGGTCAAATATACAGTCAGTAGACAAAGACAGAGTCTCTTTGAGGAAAATTATCTTCCCACATGCATATTGGCACACACACACACAAATGGTGCTGTACTCACAATGCACTTCCCACATCTGGTGTACTTGCGGCCTTTCTCCGACACGGTGTGGAGGTAAATGAAGTTGTCATGTGATCCCACTGCCAGCAGGGTGCCATCTGAGGAGGGAGTGAGAACAGGATTGTGGGTAAATGATCCACCGCGTTCTATTATCCTCCGCAGGCGTGTGTTGAATGAACAGCGCTTCATTCAACACGTGACTGTGTGCAAGACCAGCTCCACCCACCTACGGAGAAGCGCATGACTGACAGCTGCTCGTTGCCGTCTGTGTGAATGGCCACCAGGTCTCTGGTCTCTGCATCCAGAGCGTACCACCTGGGACACGCGGGGGGGGGGGGGGGGGGGAGAGAACAACACAAGAGGATTCGTAAGAATGGACTTTCCCCCGTACAGGAGGAGAGATGAGACAGATAAGACACTAATGTCCTTCAGAGTTAGAGATGGGGTCCAGCTGAACTTACTTTCCTGAGTGAGTACCGATGGCCACAACAGCACCACTGGGGTGAAAGTCCGCACAGTGGCCATGCTCCTGAGAGAAAGAAAGAGCAAGGGAGAGAGAGAGAGTGAGAGAGAGAGATACATTTCAAACATACATTTATTTTGTGTAAGGCCTGATTCCAAACTTGAGATGTGTTTGCATCTCAACGAAAAACTTGGATCAACATTTCAATTTTTGTCTGTGTAGTGGATGAGCGTGGATTCTTAATCTGCTGTATAGAATAGTTCCCGAAAGGGATATACTGGTTCTTACATCCAGGAGCCTGGTCCATTCCAGGGAGTGGTCCACAGAGTTCCACAGGCACACCTGCCTGTCCTGGGCACAGGTTAGGAACAGATCCTTGAAGGGGTGCGACGCCAGCCCCCATAGCTCGTCTGTGTGTCCCTGAGGCGAAAGGTCAGAGGTTAGAAAATAATGCTGATGGGGTTATGCTTCCGTTTTGACCAAAGTGACTGAAGTACTTAACACGACCTACTGAGCAGTAAACACATATTCTGTATATTGCCCATTTAAAGTGAGACTCAAAACCCAGAACTCCAGCGTTTACAATGTACGCGCCCTGCTCGAAACACACCACCACAAATCTCCAATGACCTCCTTCACACGGGGCTAGAGGACAGAAGAGGGTGGGAGCAGTTGGGCTCCCTCAAAAGACGGGAGAAATACCTCCGCCCGGCTCTTAATACAGCGTTCAAATCACTGGGAAAAAATGAAGCCAGTTATACAACACGGGCTCTCTGGAAAATAGCAGCGTCTCACCCGCTCTGCTCTCTCTCACAGGGAGGAAACGATTGGGAAAGCAGCTAGTGAGGGGGCCGACACTGGCATTCTTACAACAGGGCTGGTTTAGCAGGGCCCTGCAGTCCTGAGATGCCTTTAGC